>NW_020655740.1:977920-1134437 GCF_003589595.1 Hyposmocoma kahamanoa | reverse complement strand
CTCCTCCACCGTAACTTCCGCTATTGGCATTGGCAAGTGCTGCTGCGTTGGCATAATCTCCACCCCCATACCCTCCACTATTGGCGTTAGCTACAGCTGCTGCATTAGCATAATCTGTTCCTCCCAAATAACCTCCGCTATTGGCATTGGCAAGTGCAGCTGCGTTGGCGTAACCGCCTCCAACCCCGTGACTTCCACTATTAGCGTTAGCTAATGCTGCGGCATTTGCCCAGTCGCCTCCTCCGTAACCTCCGCTATTAGCGTTAGCTAATGCTGCAGCATTTGCCCAGTCGCCTCCTCCGTAACTTCCGCTGTTGGCGTTAGCTAATGCTGCAGAATTGGCCCAGTCACCACCTCCATAACTTCCGCTATTAGCGTTAGCATTTGCTATTGCGTTGGCATAATCTCCTCCTCCCCCGTAACTACCACTATTAGCGTTGGCATTTGCTAATGCGTTAGCATACTCTAATCCACCTCCATAACTTCCAGTATTAGCGTTAGCATTTGCTATTGCGTTGGCATAATCTCCTCCTCCAAAACCTCCACTAATAGTGTTAGCATTTGCTGTTGCGCTTGCGTAATCTACTCCCCCATGACCTCCGCTATGAACGTTAGCATTTGCCACTGCGTTGGCATGGTCTCCAACTTGGTCCAGTCCAAAATTTACTGTAATGCAACGATTTGTACTTATTAACGTATTTTTGTGGTTTTATTATAATATATGCATTACTGACACCGTACATATAGTACTTAGAAAAATATACATACCACATATATTCTGTGTTTCCACGTATACGTAGTTATAACGGACTTTGCAAACGTGTATATGGCATGAATCTCCAGGCAGGGTGAACTGAACGTTGGGTTGTTGTGATTTACATATGGGTGCTGCAATATAAGTAATTATAGCATTTCGTGCAGATATATGAGACGAACATTAAGGCACTCCCTTACCGGGAGCGTTCACTTGTAATGTAACTTTTCAAGATCCGATTTTGAGCATTATGTAGCAATACTGCCTCATTGAGTGACGAGCATTCGCCTGTAATGTAATTTTTTAAGCTTCGGTTTTGAGCACTACGTTACAATGCTGCCTCCTTGATTATATTATTATTATTATTATTTCCCTATATTTTTATAATTAATAGGCTTTTTTCTTTGTCACAGGCCGTTTTTAAACGTAGACCCGAAAGCAAAAAACTATGTCACGTACAGGTGCGTTCACGCCATTGCCGTCTAGGTCACTGAGCCTGCACCGCGACACGGTCATTACTAGTGGTACCGCATTGATGTTACTAATTGTATCACGGGTGCTCTCACTCATTTCTGTAATGCTCGAATTTGAACTGTTACATTACAGGCGAATGCTCTCAGTTTAGTAGCGCCCTTAAATGTGTTTTTTTTTTAATACTCACATATGTATAAAATTATGGGCACTCTGTAAACGACGTCCCCTGTAATACAGAATGTAGCATATATTTCACTGCTCCATTAAAGAGTGCAACACTATTCATTGCTTACTTTGTTTTGAAAACTTACTAGAAACCGGTACCGGCACAGGAACAATTCTGTCGCGGCCAGGAACCACTAAAAGCCTATTGACTGGATACGGCAATGGAATGAACTTCGGTGGTGAGGGAACTGGTACCGGAACTGGAGAAGGAATTGTAACGATACGTGGAGGAGACGGAACCGGGACAGGAACTGGAACATCTTTTTCGACGGGTACCGGATATGGTCGTCCACGGATGTATACTTTCTCGGGTGGCGAAGGTACCAATACCCGTACAGGCACCAATACGCGCGGACCAGGTACTGGCACTGGCACAGGGTACGGACGCACAGGGCCAGGAATCACAATCGGCGGCGGACCTGCAAGTCCACCATTTGTAACGTCACAAAATGTTCTTCAAATTAAATTTATCATGCAACGTTAAATCTGGCGTCGTACGATAAATTCTTTTGAATCCGACTCAAGAATAGAAGACCAAAGATCATCATGGCTGAAAACCCTGAAATAGTCGATTGACACATGCACCATGAAGAATAATAATCATTATATTTAATTTACGTATCAAGTACAGGTAGGAGAGGCAAGAAAGTAAGTCACTATAAGAAAAGATTAATGTTGACAAGGAACTGAATCTATATCTCAATACGTACAATCAGGCTGCGGCGGGACAATCGATGGGAACGGCTGCGGTACCGGCGGCCAATGGTCAGGCGGTCCAATGGGGACTGGACCGATCGGCCCTGGACCAATCGGAACTAGATTAATCGGGCCTGGGCCAATAACTGGACCAATCGGAACTGGACCAATCGGAACTGGACCAACCGGAACTGGACCAATCGGAACTGGACCAACCGGAACTGGACCAATCGGAACTGGACCAATAGGCACTGGACCAATCGGAACTGGACCAATAGGCACTGGACCAAACGGCACCGGGAGCGGAAGCGGCAGTGGTTGCAGCGGTGGTGGAACCGGGAGTATTCCTGAAAGACCGACCTCAGTCTTAGTTTTTATAATGGTCAAAACAAACATGTGTTTTATTGAAAGCGTTGCCATGTTTGTAAATTGATTTTCATTAAATTAACCCAGCGTTCTGTGATTGCATGTATAAATTGCAGACATTTTAAAATGTCCTATGCGATGTATATAACGAAGACCGACTACGAACTTAATCGATTATTTTTCGCATTAAATAAAATTACTTGTATTTTAATTTTTAGACATCATATTTCTGCCACAAGCAACGTAGGCAAGTTTAAGCAACGGTTTCTAATTCCAACAAATTATTGTATTTCCCATGAAAAACATCGTTCCTTACAGTACTTATACGAATATACTAAATAAATACAAAATAACTTAGATTATAATAGATGTAGTAAGTGAGTAGTTTAATTGAACTGCGGTATATCTTTCTGAATTTCAGCGGTCAGTAATCATATAAATAACTGTTTACAAATATGATAGGCCCGCGAAAAGATGCGTATTGCTTGAGAAAATACTAAATTTTCTTTTTTATGGAACATTAGCTCCCAAAAGTGGCACGAACACTTTGACAGACATAAAGCAATCAAAAGTTGACGTTACTTTTCTCTGTCCTAGTATCTGTAATATTAATATTAACTATGATCAGTATCTTTCGCGATTGCAGTGCACAACTGACACGGTGCGACTGAGAGCCTTCGCAATCTCTGCCGTCTAAACCGGTATCTTAACCATTAAAACACTCAATCGTATATTACAAGACAGTTTCGGCGAAATACCTGGTGGGCTATCTGGTATTACTTTTGGAGACAGGTCGAAGTAGTCTGGTAATACAGGCCTAGGTTCGAAGTCCGGTATGGAAATAGGCCCTGGAATAGACGGAATAGGCAAAGGACCAAATTCTAGTTCAGGAGCAGGGCCCGGTACAGGACCAAAAACAGGGATTGGTCCTGGGAATGGCGCATAGTCAGGTATTGATGGTGGCAAGGGACTAAAGTCCGGCAAGGGTGCTGGAAGCGGTTGATATTCTGGTATGAATGGCGGCTCAGGACCATAGTTTGGCACGATTCCTGGAAGAGGTTGATAGTCTGGTATTAGTTGCTATATGGGGCCACGCCTTAATTCAGACGGTTTCGGTAAGAAATTTAGTATAGAGTATTAAACTCGACGAATATGGTGTCACTGAGAGCGGCCCTCTATCAGGGATCGGCACTTCTTATTGGTTCTTTGTCAATGAGGGTATACACAAAGCGTTAGGTGTTTGAATTTATGTCATTGCTTTTATTTGCTAATAGGATATAAGCGATTGGGCGAACTTGCAATGAGGTTAGTTAAATAGATATTTTGTACCTGGAATGGGGTGATACTCTCCTGTAATAATGCGATAAATTTTCTGATGTCAGTAGTTTGGTATTTGAAGCGACAAAATTTAGTTTAAGATTTTTACATAAGTGAGGACAATGGAGCGTACCTGGTATCGGACCGTGTACAACACTGACTCCACCTAAAAGAAATTCAATACCTTATAAATATATATGCACCCAACGGGTACCGATTGCGAAGATTATGGTTTTACGCGCAAGTCGAACTTGATGCTATTTTTTAGTTCGAAGGCATGGTTATCGTTGTGTCAGGAGAACATGATTGAAAAGGAAAGCTTTGATTAGATACTTAGCTGAGGCTATATCTTATGTACTGAATTTACAGAAATTTCACTGTGGGAGTATTACCTGATGTCTGTCTTCTAAATTGATTAAAGATGATGTTGTCAATAGTATTATGTATCGGCCAAGGCACAAGAGTAATGCAAGCATTTGCACTCGAACATCACTAATTAAAGCTGCATAATTATATAGCATGTAAAAGATCGAGAAAAGTGCATAGCGAAGTCATCACGTCTTTGGGATGAACTGTGTCATTATCTCAGAAAGGGACCTTGTTGTCAATAATGGGTGTTTAACCCTTTCGTCGAAAAATGCACGTTTTAGTTTACGTAGTTGTAACATTCGTATCAGCAATGAAAGAAAGTTAATTATTCATCTACCTGGGGGCGGACCAATTACTGGTGTAACTACAAACAGAAATGCACATTATACACTTGCAACAGCGACATGTGATAGATCGGAAAAGACCAAATGCGTAAATTTTTCTCCGAATATTTAAATGTTATTTCATAATTATCACAGAACTGCAATGGGTTTCTTTTACAGTCACAGAAGTAGTAAAAGATGTTATATATGACACTGCAAATACACATAAAGTTCAGTGACTGTTTGGCAACACACATTTTACGTGTTAGTGTATCGCGCTGCACGTAGGTTGACGACGTACAGCCCTACATAGGGTGCCCCTGGACACAATGTTCGAAAGTCCGCTAGATAATAAATAAACAAATTCGCAGCCCCAACATTTCATGATCTTCTTAATCGACCACTA
Source organism: Hyposmocoma kahamanoa (assembly GCF_003589595.1). Classification (NCBI taxonomy): domain Eukaryota; kingdom Metazoa; phylum Arthropoda; class Insecta; order Lepidoptera; family Cosmopterigidae; genus Hyposmocoma; species Hyposmocoma kahamanoa. Next base: position 1,129,507 of record NW_020655740.1, on the reverse strand, counting down.
CCGCATTTGCTAACCCTTGTTTGCAACTGACTCTTCACACGGCAATTGTGAGGGCAAAAAGCGAAACAAGGCTTTCGAACATGCAAATTCTAGGACCACATCACCGTGAACGTCAAAACTGTGAAAAGGCAAGTGACCGCGTCGCTTGCGTTTTCACACTCTGATGACATTTGCCATGACCAAACTTTGAGTGTGCACAAGCGTCTTACCCCACGGGCAGCGGTTGCAGGGTGCGCACTTGGAATATAGGTGGAAGACGCTGCCAAAGCACGCGCAGACCATGCACCCGTCTTGCAAGCTGCGAACGTAGTACATGTCGCCTTCTTGAGTGCATCGTTCATCTGTTCGCACGAAACAATATTTATACTCACAACATGCCGATGCGACAAGCAACGATTCCGTTGATATAATATTACTGCAATAAAAGGCGCAAAACATCCAAACCATAACTCCTATACGGTTTTACAAAGCATACATACAGTTACGCAACGAATGTACTTGCTTGTTGGTATCGCAACACCACAAATTGCGCTTACTGTATTGGATTGAGCGAGATTTCTTTCACAGTGGAACATATTTTAAATAATTCATATCATTGGTAGGTCTATGTAGAATTTCAATGACATAGCCATATTCATGTTTCCCCCATTTTTTTATGATTAAATTGTTCACCCAAATGTGAACACACTATGTAGAATAAAAAAGGCGTTGCCATTGACATCTATTTTACTGAGTATTGCTGGTTGTCATACGATCGACCTTTTAGGTAGACCCACTTAGTAGTCTTACTTAGAGATGACCAGCAGCTGTTCCTATATCTTAATGCAGTAGCATTGGTTCTTCCGTTATCGTCTTCGAGCGTGAAAGACCACCTGGTGGACGTGTTGAGCCATCCGGGATAAAACACCTTGGTAAACACTTCGGATACAGGGACGAAGTGGAGTGGCGAGAATGGACAATTTGCACCAGAAAATTTGATAAAATAAAATGAACAGTTAGTAATTACGTACCGTTGTCGTTGAGGTATTCAGAAGAAACTAATCCAGGTCCTAAGGAGGGCAGAAGCGACGGACCGAATCCAGTGCGTTCCTCCGCAGAACTCGCTGAACCTGTACACACCACGTACCTAATAATACAGCGTTCAAGAAAGTAAATGACACAACGTAAAGAAATTCACAAAATGAGATTGATCATATTCCAGTAGTATATCTTGTAGCTGTTAATATCAGACCAGGTAAGCAACTAACTACTTTTCTGAAGCCTACAAATATAAAAAAATATATATAAAACTAGTGGCTAAAAGATACTTCTATCATCCGGTATGGGTGAGGTGACGGGCACGGCGGAGTCGAGCTGCGCGTGCGCGGCCACCGCCGCCGCCAGCAGCAGTAAAGCACTACCTGCTGCAAGCCACATGATCCTGGGTTAGTGGCCATCGCGCCGCCTTATAAACCCGCCGCCGTGCTAACGCGTTGACGCCCGTAGCGAAGCGATCTTTTATTAAAAAGTATTAACCTGATAAGGATTTCATCTCTTTTCTAAATTCCTAAACTGGCCGTGACGCTCTCGTTTGATTACATTTACCGTTGCCAATCGGTGCGAGGTAAATTTATTAATTATGTTCGCAATAAGCGTATTGATATTTGTTAAAAGAAACGTGTCAGCTCACCGGGATACTCGCGAGCGGCGGGAGCAGTTCGTTGCTTGTCTCGTTTTGCACGTGGTTCGTGTACAAGTCGACTGTTGTACCCTCTGAATGGGTCTCATTCACCAGCACCCCACGATATTTTACGATCAACTGGTTCAATGTGTATATTTCTCAGCAGCATGCACTTGCAGACACCTGTTTCATTTTTAAAATAATTAACAGTTTAAAAAAGAGCCTTCAAAAGGTCACGAAACTCTTTGGCCTCTAGTTTCAGTTTCCAAATAGCGCCTTAAACACGTCAATAAAATTATGGTTCGTTTTAAGGAATGAGTATATGTCTATTATATTGCAACTATCATCAAGTGAAAACGTTTTCTTTACACGTTCCGTGACGAATTTACTTTTATTTATTGTAGCTTTGACATAAGATAGACTAAAATATGCAACAAAGACTATCTATAGTATAATATATAGAAAGAAAATCAGAAATAGCTATCGTATAGGACCTTATACGCTTGCATTAATTAATGGCAATTGTACAATTTAATAATAGTACATACTTTGGGCGTTTGTAGGTAGGTACCTACTCGTTTGAACATATTTAATTTAGCGTAAAAATTATTAAAATTTTTGTTATGAATTTGGATTTAAATTCAGTGACGACCGTTTTTAATGCTTTTTATGTAATCTTTTGATGTAATCTTTCCTGATGAAAAGTGTTGATAAGTTTCCATGGCAGTGTCACAGTGTAACAAGTCTAAATACAAACTCATTATGGGTCATTGTTAATTCAATAAAACTGAAAATGTATAAACCCGCAATATAAGACAGTGTAGTCCAAAAAGTTAATCAAGTCACCATCCGCGAGCTAACAACTTCGAAGCCCATTTAGGTAATGTGCTCAACAACAAATCGCTATAAGTAGTTATAAGGAGTTGGGTAATCTGCTAAGCCGTCCTGTCCAGGCTGTTGCGGTGGCGGCGTTATATAAAGGTTACCATATTATTGTAATGTCTTCAGATTTTAAATTCGAATTCAAATTCAGCACATGATGCAAGTCAACCAAGTGTTGTCTTAGTGTTTAACACTCCTCAGTCTCAGTTTGACACTCAGAGGATGCAGGAGTTCATAAGTTTGACCGTGAAACGAACGAAGCATCTCTACCCGCGTCAAAGAACATTTATGGCTGCTGTCAAGCACCTTCGAGTAAAAATGTCTGCAGTCTGCGAACGTGTCATGAATAAACCTACAAATTGAATGTGCGATAAATCCCAGGCCCTTGCAAGAGAAGTTCATTTTCTAACCAGGATGTTGCGAGAAGCCATTAAAATGAAGAAACATCCCAATTTGAACAAGGAAGATGTTCCATACCATACCCTGTACCATAGCAATACTACTTGTACTCGTAAATATGTTTTATTTTATTTCAAATTTCCTTTTGATTAAAATTTTTAGTTTATCTAAAATTCACATTGTAAAAGTACATATTTTACAAAGCGTACCTATCTATGTAGCGTCAATTGGAATGGTCTTTAGTAAATTAAAAATAAGGTATTTCATATAATAACTTTTGTAGCCATGATGAAGAATTGTGTGGTTTGACATTAACATTAGTCATCTGGTTGGTGGCTTTACCTTCTTAGTCCGCCGTGACCGCGGGACCTGTAAATTAAAATATGTATATATCACTTTATAACTGAGATCCCCACACTAACTAGTAAAAGAGTTGATGATCTTTAAAGAACTGAACAGATGTTCATCAAATCTGGCTAAGAACCATCCCGATCCTGGTCTCCATCAACCCTTTCGGGAGCCACGATGACATAGACAGGCATAAAGATAAATATCCTTCAAATGTATAACTTCCCTCTTTTCGCGTCGGGCGTAAAAAAGAATGTCACGTACATTTTAATACGCACACCTACATATATGTAGAAAGGACATTGTCTTGGACCTACCACTCGCGGATTTTTAGGGAGTAACCCATTGCCTCATCACTACCACGGATTCATCGCACATATTAACGCGGAATCGCCTTGAGCTGGACAGTAAAAGCTTTTATATTCATGTAATAAAAGCGAAAAGAGACATTGCGCGTTTCGTTTCCGCTCCGACGGCCGACGCGAAACGCACAACATCTTTTTCGCTTAATGCGATTCTGTGTCGATAAACGCGGTGAGTCCCTTAATCGCGAGTTGAGCACGTTGCCGGAGGGCAAATGAATTAACGTGCGCCGCTCTTAATTATGCGCATTAACGATTATTTATTACGTCGTCATCTCTAGGTATCTTAAAAAGGCTTCAGCAAAGTTGATCATTTTAAACTACCGATTGTTCGCATTCTGCGTTTGTTTGTGGGTAATATACACCCTATTTGCCTCCGCTGAACGATCGTGCGATATCGTAGCGCACACAGAGCGGACTTGTGCGAAGTTCATCTGCCGCTATACCGCATTTTACTAGAGTAGGTACGTAGTAGACTGTACCTATGTGTGCATGCCGGTTTAAATTTGAACTAAATGTGGAGCAAGTCATTTGCAAATGTTGCGCTGTTGTAGAACTGGTGACGCGAAAGTAATCGGCCAGCCATATTTATTTCTATTTAGGATATACTCATTCGCGGAAAACAACTTACACAGAGTGTTGAAGTTATTTCCGCGTTATACTCTGCACAGTTTTCTACACACATTGCAAAAGTTGTGGTATAAATTGTAGGCTCTCTGATATTAGTGCGCTGTTTCGTTTGTAAGTTCACGACACAATGCGCAACGCGTAGTCTCATGTGTCAGTGTTAGCGGGTTTTGTATTTACACAGGACAACATGATCTATTGATATATACCTACACACGTACGTATAACACTTCAAAAACACATGTACAATAATAAGACGCCGTTAAAAAAAATAAGCACACAAAGCTTTAGGAAAATATTAATTACGTGTTCTTTTAAGAGTTTAACATTATTTAAGGGATAACATTATTTAACCCTCAAAATAGAAATGTTCTATTATAAATGTGCACTTTTTAAAATAAATTGTATTTTTTATGTTTGATAATATACATTAATTGATCCATTTATGTTACTTGATCTCCGGGTAAATTATACGGGAACTACATTCAAGGTAACACTATCACTAAATTAACGTTTGGCATTCAAAAATAATATTTGATGCTCTTCTTTATTAGGAGTCTTTTCTTTTAAGGATTGATGACATTTATGACCGGTACATCTTTTGATATTGATCTCCTAATAAATCTTAGGTGCTTGGTTGCGCCCTCCATTCTGTAGGTTAGGTGGGTATACCAACCTATGGTATATGGATAAAAGAAGCCATTATTCCAGAAGACAATTTGCTTGCGTTTCCGATCACGTTTTCAGGTCAAATTATATTATTATTAATATAATATTAGTATACAAATATAACCAACATTTACTTAGTTTTCAAAATAAATATCTCAATTTAATTTTTGTCTCAATTTAATTCTCATTTGTCTTAGTTTTGAGGCCCAACATAAAACTATCAAAGTTAATTTATACAAATCAAACATTTTTTGCGTAGCTCAGAACAAATTAAAATGTTCATTGATTTCATTTATTTTATGTCTCAGCGAAAGAGGATCAATGATTTAAAAGATGGCCGTTTAGATTTTTTGGCTACGGCTTTGAAATTTAAAATGATCATTAAACACGTGCTGTTTAACGGAGTGTCAGGGCGCGGTGCGATGTTGCAAACGACCCGTCGCCTCAGAGTGGGTTTCTAAATGTGCCTCAATAAGTTTGAGAATCACTCATTTTTGTTAACTTTTCGGAGTTTTATACGATTTTTTTATTTTTCCAACACAAATCGGTGTTGCAGCTGCTGTAGGCTTATTCATGATTTATTAATATTAACTTTACTAAGATTATTTATTTTTTATTAACTTTACGATTTATTAACTTTATTAAGTTACTTCATTAAATTTGTACAACCCTATACGAGGTCGAACAATATTGGCTGCAACAAATGTAAGGACAAGGAAACTTCCGTTCATTAACGTTACAATTTGGTACTGCGGTCCATAATTTGTTATATTTACATATGGGTTCGATATCGCCAACGCCACCGACATAAAGGCTTCCACAGGAGGTGTCCGGTCGGGTCCGGGCGTACGGATATGCACATGCAAGGCAGCATGTCGATACCATTTGAATTATTATTTTTTGTTTCTGACTGATTTCTTACTAGGGGTTTCGTCTCTTAGTTCTGATCTCATACAATTTTGGGCTTCTTAGATACGACACTGAACAACATGTTTATTAAACTCGCTTTGTTTAGCCTTCAGGTTTTAATTTTATTGTAATAATTATTATATATAACAATTATTTAAAAACAGAATTGAATGAGAGCGAATAATAAATATTCTTCTCAAATAAGAAATGGAAACTTACTTAGGCGGTATAGTACGAAAAGGGCTTTGTGCTCTCTAACCAGCTCGGAGCAGACTCTGCTCCGAGAGCGACTTCTTTCATATTGATGTGCTAAGTAACGTTTTTCTTTACAAACGATGCGTTCATATTGATGAAAAATTGGATGAAAGTGTAAATAAAGGTAGGTGAGCGATAATCGCGGATGTCGTCTGTCGTAATCGTTGCATCACTAAAGTGAATATCGTAGATCATGCGGGTGCGCAGGTCACATAAGCGCGATAAGTCCTGATAATAATGTAGGTGATCGGTACAATAAGGAACGCGGCGGCGGCGGCGGCGGAGGAGGAGCGGCAGCGGACACGCCGCGGATACTGAAGCGGAGCGTCCGCTAATGACGCCGCTGCCGCACTGTCCCGCAGTGCGAAGATCGCGATGCAAGGCCTGTCTGACATTAGCTTATTATGCTTATGGCGCACAATAACGAGAAAACAACGTAACACAAAATAAAGTAACTGGTGGGAACGAATCGATTTAACATTATGATTGGATTTCCTTAAAGTACACACGCGCAATCACAATACGAGTAAGATAAAAAGCAATCTCGCGGGCGGTTACTCAATAACCAGTCAAAGAAAACCTGAAAACATATTAAGAAAAACAAAATGTTCTCTTCAAAACAAAACATTATGTTATTATACAGGTGCCAAAGTAACAGACAGGCGTCTTCGGCAGGTGCCGATATTTTTTCTTTGGACCCGTTCTGCTTGGTCATTAGTTCGGACATCGACTCGAAAGACTCTACTCTTTTCTGTTTGTAGTGCTTAACGTGACAGTGAGTTATGCATAATATGTATTTACCAAATAAAATAAATCTTATATACGCGATTTATTTCCCCGCGTTTACATTGAATAGCATGGCGTAGTAAATTGGTGATATTACAAGGTTTGATTGAACAACGTTCAATTGATTAGTTCCGAGCACTGCCGCTCTAGTGTCTACACCTTAGAGGATGGAAAAAAATAAAGTAAAGGAGCTGCCCTATCTACGGAATAAACGTACCTACCTAAACTAAACCACCATCCAAGTCCACCACAAATGGCGGATTTAGTGTTGTACCTTAATCATAGATAGGTCAATATCGACATGCAAATGTATGGCTTGAATGTTGAAACTGTTTTTTATGTTTGCAAATTTGTATAGTTTACTGTAATGAAAGTATGATTAATACTAGGCTATTATTACTAGGCAAGTAAAGAACCATTTTAATCAAAATTAAATATAAAGTTATATATCAATAAATGTAACGATGGAATTGCATTATCATGTAATCTAGTTACATTCAAAGTTCTATTAAACTTTGACACTTCAGAATGGAGCGAACAAACGAAAATGGTATTTGATCCAATTCGGTTCTGCAATTCAATTCTGTTCGGCAGTCCTATAATTTCTAACCATTCTTTCTTTCTTTTTTCAGATGAAATAATAAAGACCTCGTAGTGAATGGTTTTAATAACAGAATATCGATAATATGTATGCTTACAAGAACAACACTATCTCAAAATAATCGTTATCAACAATCATCAAAATATACTAACAAACAGGCAATCTAAAGTAACCAAAGCAAAATTTGGCAAAACTTATGAATAAACTACTTAAATGAGTCTAATTACATGAGATATTTGGGTTATTGTATGATTTATAGCAGAGAAATAAAACATCCGGTGTAATGTAACATTCGGTTGATTTCTGCTTTTTCTACTGCCGCACCCCTTAATGCTGCAGCGACGCATTTTTATCAATACTTAATTGTTCTCACTGTCAATATTTTTGTCCATTTCATTACAATTCATGCGAATAATTCACTAAAACATTTGACCAAACATTGGTTTTAATATTTGATGTACTTCCCTTTGATGTACTCCAAAAATGGTAAAATGAGGACAGTCGGCATTTAAGATGACGTTACGTATTTTCGATTCCCGTGTTTGACATAAATCAATGTAGTGCTATCTCCTTTAGTTTACGACGGCACGCAGTAGTTAAACAAAGACAATAAAATGTTTATGTTTTCACCGTCTAAATGCATCGTATACATGTAATATTTGGTTTCCATAGTCTAAGGTCTAGACACAAGGTGTTGTGTCAGCAAAACGTCAAAAATATATTACAAGGAAGATTTCAACTACTCTCTATAACTCAAAATTTATTTGACGTCCACAACTCAGTCTAAATGGCGCCCTAATTGTCAATAATGCACAAAAAGTCAAATACACAATGAAAACACACATCAAAAGTGTCTAGAAATTAGGTGTTTTAATTATTTTTTTAACACCGTTACTTTTTGGTCAATTTTATATTAAAAAAGTGAGTAACTTAATAAACAATTTAATAAATTTATATATTTAACTTTAATAGGGTATAATCAAAGATAAAAAAAACCTTAATCTCAAGACACTTTTGATATGTGTAGTTATAATTATAGCTAGTTAGCGCTATTGATACTAATAAAAAAATATAGATATCAAAACACTTGACCAATCATAGAACAAACTTATAATTTGGAGTTAGGTCATTTAGCAGATATGCAAAGGAAACAATCAGAAAATACATAACTGTAAATCGAAAACCGGCAAAGTTGAAAAATCTTTAGTACAACCTAAGCATCAAATTGTAGTTCTGCACTGTAATTGCTAGATGGCATTAGTTGCACTGGAACCATGCAAAATATATATGTATTTTGTTATCTGTGTCAGTACATAAATAAAGGATCGGAATAGGTAGTGTGACTCCATTTGTCCCAGTCTCACCAAAAGACACGTCTAAGCCATGGTGACGCGACACTTCGTAAGTCAATCAACAATATTCGGATTTCAATGCATATTTTATTCCAAGTTAATACCTGTGTATGAAAATGGTGACGATTGGTTCTAGTAACGCTAACATTACAATTACTGATATTAATTATGGATATTACAGAGGAACCTTGCGTATAAATACGAGCGAAATGTCATACGTTTTAAATGAAAATATAGCTGTCTCGGACGAAGAGGTCGAGAGAAAACGAGAGAAAAACTTTAGGTATCGAATTACTTACGGAAATTTCAGAGAATATAAATTGAAGCCTTTCGGTTTTATTCGTGGTTCATTCAGTTTCCTGAAGAAGAAAATCTACAAAATGAAACAGGTTGACGTTTGAGGATTAAACCACTTGCTTGAAAGTGAAGCAATATTAAAAGAAATATTCCCGATTAAAATTGCTCAAGATACAACCAATAAAGACTACAATACTGCCGCCCGTTAGTTGAAAGAGCGCTTGTAACAAAAACTCAAAACCGAGAAAATGATGTTTAAAGGTATGAAATGAAAAAATATCTACTTTTCTCTTGCGGTAACTTCATAGCTCCGAGGTGGATAAGGACCTCGGAACAAATAAAAATAGTGACAAATCGGCATTTTTTACTGATCACGGCAGTATAAATAATGAAATTTTTTGAAAACATGACACATGCGCCCTTTCAACTAACGGCGGCAGAATACAAGTAGTAGATTTCAGTTAGCTCCCAATATTCCAAAATCACATTTTCAAACTTACGAGAGAACGAATCGTGCAAAAAATTCGCATAACGATTAGAATTGCACTTATTAAATAGAGTTCGCTATTCTCAAAAGAGAGATTACGTTGTTTTTAGATAAAATATATAGGATATTTAGGACGCAAAGAAGATTCTTTGCGTCCTAAATTGCATGAAAAAGTACACGAGATTTTTTCTCCCTCTCATCCACTCATGATCCACTACATACGGATCTGCTTGATGAGTACGTAGAACTAACCTAAGCCTAAGTGTTTGGGTGCAACAGCTCGAATTCATTTCCTGGTTACAAAATCAAAAGGCAACAGTAGGAACGTATGAAATTTACAGTTCAAGTCAATAGAAGAATTACAATTATACCTACGTAAAATTCATACGCGCAGTACGTGATGATGACATAAGACAGAACTAAAATTTTGTGAGATTAACTCTCCACATTCCCAGAACTATTAACGTTTGCAACTCGTTCAGTAATATAAGAAGAATTTGGCAGTTATACACGGTTTTAAGTGTCGAGTATATTATGAAGGAAGCACGAAAGACCCGGGGGTGGTGTGGCTTCATGTGAACCAAACGCTTGATCCCAAGGTGGTAGCGCTGAAGGACCCTGCTCTTGGAATCGCGTCGGAGCACTGACGTGTGTGTCCGTGTATACGCGCGTAACTATGGTGACGCGCTTTATGGCACTGCGTTGGTGAAAACAAATTAATGTATTCAGTTCTCAACATAATAATATGCATATTTTATTCTAAGCAAATGAATAATAAATGTATGAATATGAAAGAACCTTAAGCCCCACAAAGCCGCGTGGTACTCAAACACCTTTCCGATCCCGTCTGCCTTTTCACGACAAGCTTTAATATACGCTTGAAAACTTTCGCGTTGCATTGTACAAAACTAAGATAAACTCGATGAAATAATTTTAGATTTATAGATAAATGCCTCATTTGTTCATAAGCCCTCTTGCTGCTGCACTCTCTCAATGCTTAACACGATTGGCAACTCTACTATAAAAGCACTTTTCACGTGATGCCTAGAGTTCGTCATGTTTCGTAATCCTCACCCCCTTGAAACAGTGCGGTTTTAGAGCCAAGAGCTCGTGCATCTAGCAAGTGCATGCTTATAGGCATCATCTTCTTCAATATAGCAAAAACCTTTACTTATTGTATAAGCTATGGTGTGTTAAATAAATAAAATTCAATTGTAGATAAAAAATGTGTTGGAATCAAATTGAAACATGAAAATATTGTGAATTAACAAAAGAAACGCTAAAACATGTACAATAGAATAAAAAAGCATTTAACTGAAAAAGATTATAGATATGACGTTGACATACATTCATTTCCCTATTGTAGTTTATTCTCTCTGTACATCAATGATACTACATAGAACTGAGATCATATCCGACAAAATGTTCAGTTGTATAGTCCAAAATCTCACTCTCATTTTCCTGTTCGACCGCCAAGATCCCTGGGAAAATACGGTCAAATATCTCTGAGTTATACTCTACAAGAAGCTCTCGTCAATTTGTAATGAGACTCGACTCGCCTCGACCCCCTCCTAAACAAGCGGTGCAAGCTCTCCTTTCGAAATAAGGTGAAAGGGTAACACCAATAACACCTTTACACATTATTCACTGCCTACAAGCCATTCAAAACAGATTCGTGCACACAGCTACAACTGCTTCGTAGCAACACTATCTTGCACTTACTCTATAATTGACTCGGCTCGCGGTAGCTACTGCCAACTAGTCTCCCTCAGAGACCATCTCGTCGACCATTCGACCATTAGAAAGGTCGAATTTCGGAGGTCCTCAACGACCTCAGATGACCAAAAAGGTGACGGTGTAGAGCGTTGTTTCCCGCCGATTCCCTTATGCATATACATAATACGTGTATACATTACATGACCATGTTGCAGTCAAGTTCAATGTCATTGCCAGTCTTCATGTGAAGGAGTCTACCCGAAGCATATTTAAAACAACCTTAATGGACAGCTGATTTGGGGTCACGTGTTCGATTCGTAATAACACAACATTGCGAAAGAGGGTTTTGGGTAAGGAATACGCTAGTTTCAGACCAGGTAGTAGTGGTTGTCTTGCACATAAATAAACCTCAAGTGCTATTTTCCACTAAGCGACCAGACGCGAGCGACCGCAGCCGTAGCGGCCAGTTTTACACCCGAGTCGCGGCCGCGTCGATGTCTACTATGGTATATGATTTATTTGAATAAATAGGAATTGCACGCTTAGTTCAGTGAAACGTTAGAACTAACTTTTAGTCCAGACATTTCACTGAAACATTCAAAAGAGGCACAAATTCACTGATATTTTCAAACGCAGTTGCCAAGTGCAAAGAGGAAAAGCGGCGAAGTGTGTCGTTATGTCCGCAGTTCTCGCAAACGAGCGCCAATGGCGAATCAGGAGGCGGCCCGGGCGCTACAGCCGTTGTTCAAATGTAAAACAGCGCAACTGCGATGACGAAACTCAGTGTGGCTCAAGCAATGAAGCGTGTCTTGGAAGCTTAGGTACAGTAAGTGCACCGAAGATCAGTGACGTATCGTCCCCGTTGTGCGCGTGGGCCTCGTCGTCGGCGTATCGGCACACGTACCTTGTTATTATTCTTAGAAAACGTTTCTATGGCTAGGGAGCCATTTCAAAAAGAATGCAATAAATTTTCCGTACGAGTTATGCAAATAAGCCGCGCGGTGTTCATAATACAGAATTTAATTTCACTTCATTTCCGCGGCGACGCCGACGTAGCGACGCGCGACGCGCGACGCAGCGCGGCATGTGTTACAGATTCTTTACTTAGCATAAATTTAAGCCATTTTTGTGTTTTATGTACAAAAGTAAACTACCATTTTCAAGTTTCTGTAACAACTACAAACTCTTCTAATTTATCTCCTAATAATAATGTCGCAGCACTTTTGTATTCATTTAGAGGCAATTGTAGCCGAGAAGTTAGCAAAAATGTATCAATCAGGCAGTGTTTTACCAAACAATAACTATACGGTGAACATGAAAACGACCAACACTTATATTCCCGTTGTGGCATCTAGTTCTAAATTAACTTCTAGACATTTGGACACCTACTGTACGATTCTTTCGTCGAGCTTTTTTCAATTAGATATTTTTTATTCTGCGACCACCTATTAGTATGAGGTAAACCTAGATAACATTGCTGAACGACTTATTTCAAAATGTGCAGTTGTCAAAACATCATGTTGACTTTATTGCGTACAAAATGAAGTAAAAAGAGCATAATACGATTGAGGAGAGTTGTGTAACGACTGCGGCACACCACCCCGTCCGAATTGTACACTAGCGTCGTCGGGTTAACTTTAGAGATTGCTCCGTAGTTGCGCCGCACTGCCACTGCCACGCACATGTACCATTTGTTTGTGCTTGCATCTTGTGTCTGTTTTTTAAATAAATGTTTAGCGCTAAAACTTCAATGTTTCTGCCTTTTCACGTAGCTTTCGAAAACAATGCTCAAAATGTTTGCTGTTACAAACGTGGGTTGCATCTCGCATTGTGCCTAAAGTAAATCGCTCTCCTTATGAAAACAGTCACGTTTTAGTTTAATAAAAAGTAAGAAGAAGTAGTAGGACAAAACTGCACCTTACATTCTCGAGCTTTAAAGCTGAAGCTCGGCGGCTATTCGTCTAAACTTGAATTTCTCCTTTGACAAGTAAAACCGAAAATTGTGGAACGCCATTCGTGCGTGAGGTGGTTCACCGGCGCCGGAAACAAAAGCCATTATTGTGTTCTGACCTGTTGATATAAAGTTTATAACACGCTCGTGGTCGCCGCCGCTGTTCAGATTAAAATTTCACAATTGTGTTCGTTCTTATTGCTCCCTTCGGCCTGAGTTCTGCTTTTTGTGAACGACTCATGGCTCTTGACACGTCGCGCCATTTTGTTGCTGAGTGCAAGGAGCATATTTAAGCAACAATGCGCGTGGCGCCCCATTTTTTACATTGTATTGTAATGGTCATGTACTATAAGGATAGTGATGAAGGCAGCGAGCGAGTAGCTTTATTTACATATACAGCGGTCCTGTCTACGCAATTACGTCTGGATACAGCTCATATCCGTCAGTCACCGTTCCAACGGGTCCTTGAGTGTCACAGTCGTGCCGACCTTCGGAATATGATGCGCATAAATTATTAACAAATCGGAGCTATGTTAGAATCGGCACAAATTCTCCAAACGAGGCAGATAGGGGCGGACCTTCCGGAGCCGGAACCGGAACCCGTCCTAATGAGGGTCTGTACTGCGTACGTTGATTGTTTGCTCTGTTATTACTAATATTGTGGAGAAAGCAAGCTTTTAATATTTTACCGCACGCTGTGACGATCTACAAAGACGACTGCGATGTCACCACTGAGCACTCCTGTTACGGCTGTGACAGGTATCCCTACTTGTGTATTGTAGCATCTTTTGCACGTGGCGCATATTTTGTAACTTTTTTCCAAGGTTGAGTAGTTTCGTTATCGTGCTTTATCGTATTTTGTTGATCGATTAGTCTAGTGAAACCGAAATAGTCGCCATCGAAGGATTGCATCTCGCCGCGCAACTATTAATCTGCACGACCAGTATCGGGATCTCTTACCGAATTGGAAAAAAAGCAGTATAAGCAGTGAGATAGTGATGCTCGAGGCCCATCTCTCAGCGACTCCACCACCGCCAGAGGAGGCAATCAGGTAAGTGGCTCGTATTTCAACGGATTTGCGGCGGCGGGTTCGATTCCCCGTTTAAGCGTATTTATTAGAAAGCGCCCGGTGCACCTACAGGATCTTTATCGATTTTGTTTTTTTTTTTTTGAGAGTTCAATTTAAGTTCAACGTTTTGCGTTTTTAGTCACTCTTACACAACAAACATGCAGGTCTTATTTTGTTCAGCCCTAAAATGATGAAATTCCAATTCAATTATATAAATTACTAATCTTTCGCTGAGCCTGATAAAGAACTGTCATAGGTAATAGACGACAAAATGTAAAGTTAATTGCAACGAGCGTTGTGCGAGATAAAGGAAGCCTCAGAACTGAATTAATACCGCCGGCCGTAGCCGAACTGGGCGTGAAGCGTGGGTGACCGGCGGGCGGCGCGGCGACGGCAGCGGCGGCGGCGGAGGAGAGTTCCAAACTCGCCGGAAAACTAGCGTAATTTATTAGGTGAAGTGCTACCAACTGCGGTTATTGATGTTTCACTGGAATTGTTCCGTTATTACAGCCGTGCACCAAGGTGATACTTAGGACGGGATGTCTCATTCGTGGCGACGACAGCAAACGTCGTGCGTACCGTACTGTCAATAAAATGAGGTATTTTCATGCCTCGATTTTATTCAGGGACTTTTTCACCATATGACCCAAGAAGATGTAGTACGAGTGTGTAACTCGCGCTATTATAGTCCAACCACAGAGACCACCTCCGTAATTATAGCGCTGTGCACCAACGTACGATAGCGACTGACAATACCTTTTGTGATAAGACAACGCCTTCGTGCAATGAAACGCCTAATATCTTTACTTTCCCTCTTCAAGTCCTCTCCAAATGCTCCTTTGTTTGGGAAAATATTTTTCTCCCTCGTCTTCCGTTCGCGACCCCTGAAAGGTTTTTGGGGCACCTTATTTATTGACGACTTGATAAAAATAACTCGTCGAAAATTGACATTCGGTATAGTCGCGCTGTGTATTTTCCATTTGATTCCTTTGTTTATGGCGTTGCTCTAGATGCGGTCGGCTAAAACCGCTGTATTTTGTTGCTTATTGAACGTCGAAGCTTTCCTTCGACTTTCTCCTTTTTCTTTCTTTCTGTCAAACATTAAAAAATATCTTAAATTAATACTATAACCCAATATAAAGGATAATGCCCAAGTTCCATACAGTCCTGAACCAGCTAAAAAAAATTTAGTCGATCCTCAATTGTAGATACTGGGTTTCATATTGTATTTTCATATACTTTCTAATCTTATTCATCATATTACGGAAAGTTGTTAGTTTGTAATGCAGAGTCAAATATTATTCTCTGGTAGTGTAACACTAAGCTGCTTTAAAACGATTTATTGATTACTAACACAGAATATATCGACGAAATTAGTCATGTATAGCACATAATCAAGAGCTTGTTCAAATTACAAATTGTACAAAAAGACTGTGCACTTCCGAGTAATATATGTACATGTACCCACTAAACTTGCGAAACAAATACTAACTTACCACACTGTAAGAACCAGCATTATTAATTTTTACTTATTTAACTGTCAATTTATTAACCGACTTTAAAACAAGGAGGAGGATGCTTTTTTTTAACTCCGCCATTTGTGAACCGATTTTGATGATTCTATTTTGTTGGAAAGAGGGTACCTCCATAGTGGTCCCATTTAATTTTGAAGAAAATCATCCACCTCTAAGGGTGATGAAGAGTCATTTTTGTAAATAGCGACTAAATTTTATTACAAGGAGCAATTATGTTAATGGTTGATTTTCATATTCTCCAATTCAAGGCGTTTTTTTCTCAATATACTTTGAGTTGTGAGAACCGATTTTCATTATCCTCTGTCAAATCCCGTATAGTGGCGAACTAGGGGATGAATCCGGGTTTACGCACTTTCCGGTAACCGATTTCAATAAAACTTGATAATTATATGTACTTCCACGTACTGTTGAGGTCGGTTTTTTTAGTACTCTGTACTGAGATTACAGAGAATAACTGCCATAAAATGACAGAAAATGGTACAACAACATCATAAGAAAAATTTTTTAGATGTCGTACTTTAATTGAAAATATTGTAGTTGAAAGTCAAGTTAAAGAAGACTTGTCGATATTGCAACTTTTGTAATTTGAGTTAAATAAAATGTCAAATGTAAGTCGTGTTACGTCAGAAAAACAAACATTTACAACACCTTTCATATATTTTTACGTATTAAAAAAACCAAGTCAAAAAAAAAAACTTTATTATGACTGAAACTAATATTACCTATCGAGTTCTTAGGTTTTCGCGATTGTTACACATAGGAAATGAAACTATTTTTCCGGATTTAAATCGCGTATATTTGTTTTTTCAAACAAACCGACGTTTCGGGCTCTTTACAGGTCCCATGGTCACGGTTGACATAATATTACCTATTTGGTATTTTAAGATGGATATAAATTTTCACCAGTAGCAACTAAACAGTTACGAGTCCAAAAGGGCATTGCACCGTCAAAAATCCAATATTATTTGATAGTTTGCGTTCGAAGTGCGTGATACACTTTACCTGTTTACTAAATGCTTGCGAATAAAACTTGCTCCAGTTGCTGCACACTTCACAGCGCAAGCCGTTTGACAAAGTGCGATTGACACTAGAGCTGTGAGTCCAAGCAAATGGGAGCACTACCAGTTGACCTGAATTTGCTCACTTCTGCCGGGTACAGCAGACGGCACGTCTGCCGGTAGGTACGGAACTTAGCACCCTTTTGTACTTGTATCAGGCAGTCCATACAATTTATATAGTAAGGCCAAACTCCTCCAGTAGCCCAATGGGGGTTGAGGTTAAGGTATGCTTGCAGTACGATTGCCTTTGAGGTAAGAGCACAGTCGCACCGCGAGTAACAGCATGCTGGCACTCTTGCAATTTTCGCATGTCAGCGATGGAGTCGTGTGGCGCCTCAATCGCGTTGTTCATAGAGGCACTTCTTTTTGTTCTTCGCTGCATACGATTAGGCTCCGTCGAGCACTCGCTTTCAAATAGTTCATACTATCTTCTTTTTTTTTCATTAATCGGTGCGTTACTTAAGTGGCAGGTACTACGCAAAGAATGCTTTATAAAGAATTAAAAACAAATGTTGAAATAACAGAGATGTTGTTTAAGGTGACTATGTTACCGATTGAAATCTGATCCTATCAAGCACAATTAATGCAGCGACAATTTTAAGTAACGAATTTATTCATATTGTCATTGATTCTCTCGTTATCCAAGACTGACTGGAGTCCATTTTGTTTTTCAGTTTAGCCTCCTCCATAAGTGGCTTTCGATAGATAACATGGTACAGCTTCTACAATAGGCCTGGTGTTAAGAAAGTGCCACATGCCATTGGCCTAATAACGTGCGTGTAGTGCTTCAACATACACGTGTCGTCGTCGACAGGCGAGCGGTTTGATCGATGGCCTATCGTCGGTGACAGGCCACCGACACGTCAGGTCGGGTACTGGGTGCGCTTGACCGATATCTCTACTAGTATTTTTACTTTTCCATTGTTGAAGCTCTCGCGTGCGCACTGCGATGGCTAAGTGCTGAGCGTTTTCCATCGTCACCGCAAGCTTCGGCTCCGACTGATTAATGATACTACTACCACTAGCATCGGAGTAGTCGGCTCATTTGAAATCGATTGAGTTCGTCCACATGTGCTACAGTCGGAATAGACTCGCTTATTCGTGACTGGCGAAGTAAACATTTAACATAAATCCACTGTAACGTGTAAAAATATTGCTGCTTATTTTATTGACCACGCAGATCCAGAAAAATATTATAATCGTTCAGGAGTGTCTTAAGTCTTGAAATAAATTATATATTATATTCAGAAACCCACACATCGAAAACACCTGTACCGTCGCAGCAGGTTCGACTACATGACGTCGAAATGCTCCGGCGCCGACCTACTCACGCCCACACTCCGAGTAGGTACACACCTTTAAACTTTCACACAGCTAAATAAAATAGTTTAACCTACTTCTTGGTGAAAATTAATTATGCCATGACACCCAAACTGGCACCTAATTACTGAGTCTTAAGAAACAATAGCACGATAATGTACGGTAGTCGACTGCACAGTAAGATACGATTAATAGGAGTGTGAAGGCAGTGTTTGCGTTATCTACAAAATCAACCACAGCGTGACTATCCAAACAGGACTTCGATTATATGAAGCTCGTCTTTCTACATAGGGCGGACTATAAGTTTCCGGAACTGGCCACTTACATAAACAATATTTAAAAAGTAATTACAACATTTGAAAATGGAACTCTTTGACTGTAGAATACAGTTTGTTTCATCTCATAGTCACTTGTTTTTACATTGTGGCTTCATTTTAGAAGTTGGTTGTCTACATCACTATGGATCTAACTCGAGAAAATTTTCATAGAATGATTTTCTACAACTTTAAGTGTAACATAACAGCTCAGCGGAGCTTCGCTCGGCTTCAAATTGCTTTTGGCGATGAAGCACCATGCAAGACGACTATTTATAGCTGCTTTTGCAGAATTCAAACGCGGTCGTGTGAATCTCAGTGACGAATTTTGTGATGGTCGCCCGTCCACTCCTGTGAACAACAAAATCATCGATGCTGTGCGCCGCATGATCAAAACAGACAGGCATGTAACATACCATGGGATTCGGGCATCTGAAGGCATAGACATAAGTCCAATACAATCAATACTACACAAACATTTGGGTGTGAAAAAGCTGTGCTCTCGGTGGATCCCACACAATTTGACTGAGGCTCAAAACTGATCGCGTCACTTGGTGCAATGCTATGCATACCAGATTCAACAAAGAGGCGTCAAATTAGGTGTGAGACATAGTAATTGGTGACGAAACATGGATTCATAGTTTCGATTCCAAAACAAAGCAGCAATCGAGCGTATGGGTCTTTCGAGATGAGCCGAAACCAGCCAAAGTGCCGCGCGTGCAAAGTGCCTCTAAGCGGATGGTTGCTTGTTTCTTTAAAAAAAACTGGACACGTGGTTACTGCTGTTTTGGAGAGTCGTTGTACCGTGAATAGAGACTGGTACACGACAATTTGTTTGCCGGAAGTTATTGACAAACTCCGTAAAAATAATACATATAATGCCAGTTCTCACACGGCCAGACAGACGAATGAATTTTTGAAGGTGAACAACGTTGACTTTATGAGCCATCCCGCGTACAGTCCCAACCTGGCATCTTGTGACTTTTATTTATTTCCAAAAATTAAGAACCAGTTACGCGGTCAACGATTTTCATCGTCTGAAGAGGCTGTTGAAGAGTATGAAAAATATGTTTCTGAGATTGTCACGGTGGAGTGGCATAAATGTTTTCAAGATTGGTTCGTTCGTATGAAAAAGTGCATTAACACTAACGGTGAATATTTTGAGAAACAATAAATTAATTTCTAACCATTTATGATATTGATATTGACGATGTCTCGATAAATTGTTACTCTTATTAAGTTATACTTTTGAGTCCTTAGTTTTTCAAGATTGTTACGCACAGGAAATGAAAAAATTTTTCCGGATCTGTTTCGTATATTTGTTTTTTCAAACAAACCAACATTTCCCATGGTCACGGCTGACTGAAGTTATATTGTTAATTCGGTAAGTACGTGCTATGTACAGTGGTATTAGCGAAGTGATATGAAGTGCAATAACAATTCGGTTAATTGTTAAATAAGAAGACAAAACTATAGTCCTCTATTCACAAAAATTCCACTACAAATCCTCATAGTGCTGTGTTACAGACGCGGCCTATCACCTAAGCCAGTAGATGCCTGTTATATAGCAAACTGTCATTGTCCTATTATATATAGGCTAGTTGGATGATGGATCACTTCGCTTGTGCCTTTGAAAGTATTTATAAATATTTATAAGTATATTGATGATTAAGTCTTTTTCTTAAATTGGAGCTCTCGGGAATAGAATGCGGGATCTCCTTTTCAAGCGCTGACCACTGAACAAACCAAAACGTCGAAATCAGGCAATATCATTTTGTCGATTTGAATGTACCGAAATGATGTAATTTCTACAATAGCTCGATAACTACAACCCAATTATTATGTTTGCTTTTAAAAAAACGATCTCATTTCTTCAATTTTAACAAATACAAATTTAAAAATGTTGCAACCGCCACTTGAGTTCTATCATTTACTTGATTAAATTTACTTTAATGTCACTTGACTAGCTCACTTTGGACGGGAAAATTTGAAAAGCATCGCCTCTGTATTTCTTGGAATTAACAAACCTGAAATGATTGTGTTACAGCATATAACGACATGCTTCGCTTTAGTTAAAACTTGATCCTTTCTGTCAGATCGAAAATGTGGGCGGCAAGTTTATCACTGATCTGCTCTTGAAACCAGAACCACGTACCTCTCATTTATACTTCACGCCCTTCTCCGGTTAGAGGTAGGCAGAGTCAACAGCCTTCCATTTGCTACGGTACTGACACATATGTTTCACCTCATCGACACGCATTAATGCACGCTCGTCGGTCAACAGTCTGCCCTCATCCCTGTCTGCCACAGGCCTGGCAGTAGACAAAAAAAACACAAACAGTACCTATGTACCTAACATGTTCTCATGGAACTAGTGATTTTAAGCAAAATACTGAGTCGTGGTGCCGCGCGTGTATAGCGCTTTCACGAGAACAGTGTCAAGAGGGATCGATGGCTCTTGGGCCGGGCCGGGCTCTCACCGCCATCGCCAGTGCCAACGCCGATCGCCACTCGTGGCTTATACAGTTGTAGCCCTCTTGGCTGGCCTCCTTAACGCCCTTAATGAGAAGACCCATTGTACTCGTACTTAATAAGAACAAAATCTTTTTGTCACATTATGAAGGTGTAATTGTAAACGCGACTTTTTCCACAATTGACCAAATTAATTTGTTTAGTAAAGCTTAAAGTATTTATTGCCACCTCTTTTATTCCAGGTAATTAATGCTAATATCACGATCGCCTACGAACATGAACACCGGCAGGTGAGTGAAACCATCTACCACTGGACACGACCAGACCATTGTTTAGGAGTCTTGTGCGCATGTCTTGTTATAACCATAGGTTTTCGATAATAATTTAAACTAAGTAAGAATCCAGAGGCCGCGATGTTGCCGTGATCTTAAAAGTTGTTGGTCTCGTAACGACGTCAATAGCGGATAACAACATGTTTAATTCATAGCAGACGGCTTCATTGGCGTATTTTACGAGTTGCGCTGAAATCACAAAGCAAACCTCAACAGCATCAGCGCACTGTGTTCAATCGAATTCAAATACCTTTTAATTCACACTTATTCAACGATAATACTATACGAGAATCATTAAGCACGCTCGTTCGCTATAATTGTCATTGTTAGATATAAAAACTACCCAAACAACCAAAAAAGTCCTTCCACCACGCGCTCTGACGCTTCTTCTGTTACGTTTACGTGGCAAATTTTGTATTGCCATCAATTCGCGTTTGGTACTCGTATTAACATAGAAAGGTTATCTTCATCGGCATGAGCCGTCAATCGTTTCTCAGAAGACAACCGATGACCTTTACCTACAACGTCGGCGTTCTGGCCGCGTTCTAGTACTACTTGTGCTGTGGCCGTTAGAGAGCTGCAACAACGAAGGCTTCTTGTTATGGAACAACGTCTTTCTCTAAGCGGAAGTGGATAATCGTAGTTTACATTCCAATATAAACCTCTAAAAAGTGGTTGTCCTGTTTAGATGATATATTATGAAGCCGGCAATTGACCGCTTGTTTTATCAATGTGACGTGAGTCGTATTATTAGAATGAATCTTTCCAATAGACTGTGTACTTTATTTGCATATATTATAATTATCCATAGCACCGTATGCACATTCCCAAACACCCACATGTCACGTCATAGAGCAGCGTCTCTCGCAAAGGCTTCGCCAAGGGCCAATGGCAGCGAGTCGAGTCAATGAGTGCGAGGTGTTTACGCTGTGGCGGGTGCAGCGACCACGTGGGCGATAGACCGTAACGGTTCCAAAGATGAAAGTTTTAAACAGAATCTTTCGGGTGTTCATTAAATAAAGCTGAAAAACGGCTTTCCAATGCGTTGTACGTGCTGCACGATGAGAAATCTGCAAAAGCATCCTATCCACCACCACTAGAATTTTACAAACATATTTTCTTTTTAGAGGTCGCTTAAAATGGTGAAAGTCAAAATATTGGACCAGCAAACGCACCAAGTTTGTTGTAAAGAATGTTATTTGTTAGTGGTTCCTTTCGTCGCATTCATGTCGTATAGCAAAATTCTTCCAAAGAAAACAACAAGTATTATTCTTGACTTTAATGTAACTAGTTTCAAACTACGGCTTACAATTCGCGTAAAGCTTGTTCCTCTTACATAGGTGCGCAAATATACAATCTTGAAGAAGTGTGCGAGCAAAGCTCTGTTGAGGACTTAGATTGGTTGATAATATTTTGTTGAAAATCTTTCACGTGAGTTTGTGAAGGAGCGAGCAGCAGTGAGTGCGGTGCAGTGTCATGAGTCGGGACAGGCACGGCAGCGTGTCGGCGATGAAGCGTCACTAACCGCTCTGTGGCGTGTCGTACTTACTCTATGCCCCGTTATTATTACGCAAGGCTAGAGCGGGACGCGCGGACGGACGGCCGCGCCGTTATTCACTCAATGTGGACGACGACGGCCGCGCGGCTACACTGCGCACTAAACACATTTTGACGGGAAAGAGTTACGAAGTTACCGTGACATTTATTGTTGTGTGTTCAAGTGCTATAAGTTAAAAAAGTTGTGGTATTGTGTATTTATTGTAAGAATGGTAACGAAATTTGAGCGCATTTAGGAAATTGTGAGTGGTGATTGTAGTGGGCACTGCTGGCCACGTGCGGTGCGCGGCCGCAGCCTGCGAAGGGCGTCATTCATAAGCGATGTGTCAATGGAATTACGCGGTGCGCATGCGCTTTGTAGCGGCGCTCATTCAAGCGCGCTCGTTAGGTATGTATATTTTGCCAGTATTTGGTTCAAAAGCTCACTGTGGCTCAGCCGCTGCGATAAATATATTTACCGCATATAAAAATGTGCTCGTTCGTTTTTGTAGTACCCACTACAGTCAATATTTTCCGAATTCTCACCACTGTTGTCTCATGTTTACGTAGTGTTTTGATTTTAAAATTTCCTTAAATAACTGAGGCCGTCGGGGATTAGCAGGGCAGAAAAAACTAGGAAGTGGAGGCTCTCAATGCCGTCCGAATGCCGCCGAGTGGAGGTCATTGCGCGCTTGCCTATCTGCGGGTTTCAATTAGATAACCGTTTGTAATTCATCTTGTGTGGAATTCTCATAAACGTGCCCACCAAATTATCTGTAGTTGTTTGTTCCACCAAACTTGCGGATGGTCAGCATTCAAATAAATAGTCTCTGAACATAGGCAGTGAGATTGATATTTTGGTGGGCAGGTCGCCGCATCCGTTCAAAAATACAAGTATGTATTAAAAGGCGCCCTGTGATGTACGAGCCCATTGCTTTGCACATTCCATCGCAAATGTCCTTTGACTGCGATTTACTCTTAATTTACTCTAATATATATATATATATATATATATATTATATATATATATATATATTACTATGACATACGCGACTCGGTTATTCTGTATTCATTGGTAACTACCTATGCATCACAGACATATTCCGCAAACTAACTAATTACGAGTACACGAGATTTGTCAATTTACGTCTCAAGGTGACGGGGCCAGTGGCTGGCAGTGCCCCTCAGATCTTTGCTATTTGAAGCTCTGAGTGGCACTGCAATTGTTATGGACAGGCGTGTGTAGCTTACCATCGAGCGCACGATATTATAAACCTATAAACCTAAAACCTAAAAAAAATAATTTAATACTTACTAAAACTTTACTTAATAAAAGGTATGGAGAAATGGCAGACCCATTCTGGTCGCCACCGCACCCAACGGCCGCAAGTCGTCATCGAGTCCCCCAAGCTTAACACGGGACGCGTGGTTAATGCACACTCGTGTTTTTAATAATTCGACAGCTTATGTACCCGCAGGAATGGTGCAGTGACACGCCACCACCGCGCCACCACCGCGCGTAGGATTATTACCCAGCCGATTATTAGAAGGGCAACCGCCAGTGCGTGCGGCACATTTTGTTTTAAATTATAACGTCAATCACAAAGTTCAAATTATAAATGTTCATGAAAAATGTTCATTACTCGATTGGTTCAAATGGTTTGTATTAGCAATACAGAAATATGTTAACGGGGTGTAAATATTTTAGGGTGATTTTCACGCTAGTTTTCGCTACCTAATATTCAAATAATTAATATTATCACAAAGAAATAAATGATTTGATTGATTTGATTTGAATATTGGTGGAAATTTTACTTTAATGCAGTGAGATGGCGGCAGCGCGCGCGCATCGTACAATGTGTTTATTTACGTGTATTTTTATGTACTTATGTTAGGCACGAAGCACGTACGTTGCGACGATGGTCAGACTAACACGTGTCGTTGAGAAAATGTTAGTGGTAAATGTGCCCACATTTCAAAAGTACGTTAAAGTGACGTGAGAGTATAGCGGTTGCCGCAATCGTCAGTAAATAAACACAAATCAGTCAGTTGGCCGGTGGTTGAAGGTCTAACTAATATTGGCATAGTATCCATGACGAGTCGGCGACATGGGGATTACGCCGACGCTCTCGGTGAAGATGTCGGCGAGCCGGCGGAGTCTGCGAAACCAGCCGCAATTACGATTCTCAAGTACTGGACACCGCGACCCGAATGGTGTTCCGCCGATTATTAGGGCTGGCGCTCCATTGCCTTTACAAAATATATTTTTAGTACTTATTCTCCGAATCAGTCTATTTTAAATGAACAAACTAATGAATTATTATTGAATTTGAAAGCAGGGTGCAAGGCACGGCAGTGGGCGGGATTAGTGGGACTTAAATTTTCCGTCTCACGCAAATTTCACCACGTTCAACTCTAAAATTCACAATGCACGTACTGTACTCGTCTACTATGAAACAAAGACTGAGAACGTTGTTTAAAAATCATAATGTAGTGGCCCTGTAATTCCCTTAGGCTACAGGCCTGTGACGCCGTGGGCAAAAACTGGGCACAATAGGGGTCGGTGACCTCACCTGCCCACTTGTCAACTTGCACTGGATTTTCGTGTACGCGTTCCCAAATATCTCGTCGCTAACCGTCGCCATCAGCTTCTCATCCGGATACACACTCTCTCGGGCGACTACATGTTTTTAATTTCATCTTTTAAAATCAAACTAGTTCGTGATACCTCTTAGACCAATTAAATATATGTGTGCCCTTCAAATTTATATTATCCGTCCAACCGAAATGCAAAGCTAAATCAGATTAAGTGTGGTTTGTGGCGCTGGGTCATAAGTTAAATTAGTTTAACCGCCGACGAACTACGAAATAATTGAAATTCCCACAAACACACACATCAGTTGTGGGTGCGACAAACCTGAACTGTTACGTACGACGTAGATAATTTTCTAGACATTGTCAGGTGTACCTTGAGTCGAGCTCACAACAAAGTTTCTCGTACCTTTACAGACGAAACTTGGCAGACGCGAGAAAGAGAAATTTCATCCGAAATATTGAAGCGAGTTCGCTCCAAATCTGCAATATTGTTTTATTAATAACACCCAGAACAACTTAAACATTATCAGCTGACATATTTGTACATAGAGGCGTGGAGTAATGTAGTATCTTCAGCCATCTTTCGAGCGAGCGGCATCAATACCTTGGCACTAAAGATAGTTCAAAGTTGGAAGTTTGTTCATGTTTGGAAAAACAAGACCAATGTATAAACATTTATGTTGAATAAGACTCAGATTTATAAAATTATAGTGATGCATTAAAAAGTCGCGAGTTTGCTAAAAATTACGGAGCGTGGTGGTCACAGGTGGTCTCCGCTCGTTGAAGATTTAACTAAATCGGCCTTCGATTGCCTAACGGCGTGCTGATAAGTGAAGCTTGCGGTCGGGACCTTGTCCTGGTCTTACAGCATCTTTACAAAAGGGGGTCACGTGTACCTACAGTGTGTTCATTAGAAACAG
Source organism: Hyposmocoma kahamanoa (assembly GCF_003589595.1). Taxonomy (NCBI): domain Eukaryota; kingdom Metazoa; phylum Arthropoda; class Insecta; order Lepidoptera; family Cosmopterigidae; genus Hyposmocoma; species Hyposmocoma kahamanoa. The sequence continues at coordinate 1,103,055 of NW_020655740.1, read as the reverse complement.
CCGACGCGCTCGTTGACAACGGCGCGCAGTATCGGCGAGCGTCACTGCCACGCACAGTCGCAAGCACCATCGAACTGCAACCCGTACTAATTAATTTAGATTACACAGTGACCTAGCAAACCACGAACTAGCGAACCTCGCAATCACAGTGAAGGTATGCGCGTCTTTAGCTCTTTCAATCTGTTTCCAAATAAGCTACTATCTCACTTGCACGAGCTTCGCGTGTTCTAGCGGTGAGGCCATATCTGGCCTCGCAGACCAGCGTTTTGGAATGCGTAGGTGAATAAAGAGATTCATTGAACGCGTTAATAAATGACGTTCTTCATCAAAGCTGCCATGATGTGTTGTAATGCGCTATGAGGGAACTAATTTCGTGCCGTTTTCGTGCTCTGCGTCAACTTGTCTCGGTCCGCGCTCACCGCACAAGTATGATCATTACTTTCGACTCTCATTCCGCTCTTTTGAATTTGTTTCAGAGTGCCACTTGCATCTGCAAATATTCAGATTTGGTGCTTTTATCTTTGTCATACGATGTAGTAACACTTTCATAACACCGCGCCTTTGACTACTCCGCTCTGTACTAATAAAACCATGTGCAGCGTGAAACCATATAATATATAATTTCCTTCATCAAACGTATATTTATTTAATTAGCCCTGTAAATGATATACTGCATGCAGTGAAGAGAGGAGAATGGAGAATATTAAAGGAAAGAAGTTCTTTCAAGTGTTACGATCCACACTATATACTATTTATGATAAATGTCAGATGTAAAAATATGAAGTCCATTCTGAATGGAAATCCCTGCGGCTGCATGTTCGGCGGACGAAACAGCGTGTTATTTTGCGCTGCAAGTGATACAAATTCACATCTATACTTTACATAAATGAAATTAAAATACCTATACATATATCCGTCAGCGATTTGAGAAAAAGGGGAACAATAATAGACATATTATTTCTTTTTAGACTACCACACCTTCACTACGACTTTAAAGTAGGCCGTGATACATGGGAAGTGGCCAATGGCTACGACCACATGTATGTCTGCTCTATAGATGGCTGCCAAGGCAGTAAGTAAACATTGAGTAAGTAGATTGCGGCGGGTTCCCAAGCGCGGAGCGCCCGCGCTCGTCTGTCACCGAGCGATATCAACATCCGTGTCGTCAAGTGGTTCGGCCTCGCGGCGTCCTGCCAGATTTATTGCCCGACCACCCACCCAACTGCCCGCCCGACTGCCCGAACTACCCGACCGCACTCCGACCGAGTCGCACGACCACAATGTCACTGCGTAATCTATTATCCCAATCCCGCAATATGACTGACGATGACTTTGATTGAAATATTGGACGGCATTGATATCCACACGCCTCTTGCTAATTTAGATACAAATACACATTCTTTCGTTTCTCGCACGAGTTTTACGAGATTATGGCATAATGCTTTTTTTTTTTTAGGTATTTGTATTAAATAAATAAATAAATGTTTGGTCTCCTAAATGAAGCTATGGACAGTGAAGATTCAGTGCTGTTTAGGTCGTTTAGCGATAAATACGCGTCTGAAGAATATGTCCCGTAATTTATTATTATTTTAACAGAAGAAGAATCAAATGAAGCCATCTTTTTTTAATCTCAAATCGTACGTACCCCACAAACGGGTTCGTGCGAGAAATCGTAGAATCGTTGCGGAGTCTAATGCTCTAACGTAGGCAACAATACGGTTCAATTTTACATCAACGAATATTTCTATTCCTATCACCACCCATTATGTGCACTTAAAATTTTCTCTCTAAAAGTAAATTTCCCAAATCCCCAATCCAAGTCCGACGCCAGGCGGTATTTTGACTTTATAAGAACGTTCCCAAAAATAGTTGATGTTTTGCGAACGACGAAGGTATTCAGGTTTTGTTTTAAATATAATTATCTTTCTGTCTTTGTTTCGCTTGTTCTAATGAATATGATTTGTATTGAGTAGGTTTGCAAGATGGGAATTATTTTTCCCGGCTTTCTTTTTAACCATTTGTTAACAGATAATATAAATTGCGTCGAATGAAGCTGCTCTTATAGTGTAATCCAACTTCACGTACAGGTAACTTCGTGTGATCACCAATTCTTTGATCACAGTTCTTCTAATCAGCGTATAGTAAAATAAGTCTACTACTCTAATTACAAAGAATACGCACCTATGCTATGCCGCTGCGCTGTCGCAAGCGCGTACATCTCTTATCAGATTCTATTTACGACTTACGAACAGCCACCGTTAGACATATAAGCCTATGACACACTGGCCTTGTTCTGTTCACCGATCGTAGCGCTTTGTCAACATATCATAAATACACGCATATGTACACAATCGCATCAGCTTGCAGGAGGGGGCTTCGGCGATCGTTTGCTCCGATATCTGTGTAATAATCATCGTCACGATAAATATTGGGGTTAAACTATGAAATATCCTGAAAAATTAATTGTTTTTTTGTAGGATTGAAATATCAAAGTATTTACCCTTGTTGTCTATACCTTTCTGCCATCTAATTTAAATGTGTTTTCATGCAAAAAATTGTCCAAATCGCGGAAAAGTGGTAGTCGGTTGGGGCGAGGTCTAGCGAGTATGGACTATGACTGATCGTTTCTAACTGCAGGTCTTGTAGTTTTAGAACTATTTCTCGAGCAGTGGACTAGCCGGGGCTGTTTTGCTGCGAGTTTCGTTATCATTATTCCGAGTTCTGCACAGTAGACAGTAGACTGATTTTATGACTTGGCCAAACCCTTACTATTACATGTCTATGGGTAAGCTTCGCTTTAGGGCATTGTTGTGGCGTTTGACCTGGGAACAGCCATTGCGTTGTTCGCATGCGATTATCGTAAAGAAACCGTCTTTTGTCACTTGCTACATTTCGGTTCCAAATCCCTTCATTTCTGTTTGACAAGGTAAGGCAAGCTTCAACACGCGCTGCTCTCTTGCAGATAACCTCGTCAATCTCTCAAAATCTTGCAGATCAGTCAAATCATGAGACACCCATTTTTAATTTTTTTTTAATTTTACTGATTTGCTGTTAACGGGTTAAACCAGAAACGCACGGTACGTTCGTTACCCGTATCCTAACGCAGCATTGACATTACGAGCAGATTCTGTTACGTTATTTCCACGTCAAAACTCATGTTCGAAAATTACTCTGATTTTCGCTGTATCCATCTTTACGTTAAAAACTGAATGTAAAAACAATTGAAACTCGAACAATCAAATGTCATGTTTTTTTTAAATGAAGAATATTCTAGTTTTCGTGTGAAAAAAAGTTTCACTTTAATTTTAATTCATAGTGGCCAGAGCGATAAATCGACAATTTCATATAATGCGTTATTAAATACGTGTACTGCAAGCCGTTCATAATTGAGAAACTCTTTGACATGGCAACAAATCGAAGCGTCGCAATCGGAATAGGCACACGGAAGACGCAGAGCAAGATTAGGCACACGCCGTGACTCATACTTCGACTCTGAATGACTTCTTTCGACGCGTTGGTTCGGTTACCACAAATGCCTACTTGGATCCAATTACTCACAGCCACAAGTCGCCAAACATAACCACGTTCTTTTAAACATAATGCTCAGGTTAACGCAAATATTTCGAGTTAATATCTGATGCTGTGCCTTGCTCACAAGGCGTCCTTGGTCTTAAAAGATTTTATCAATGACATGTTGGTCACATGGGAATTGTCATAAAAAAATGACGTTATGTTCAAAGTGCATTACGTCACCGCTTACACTACCCACAAGTTAGCTAAAGTTTGAAAGGTAATCAAAGTTGATTTGCGGCGATACCGTAGCTCTGTACGTCCGAATGCAATCCAAATTGGTTGTTGCAACAGCGCGTCGGTTAAGGCGTCTTCAATACGGCCATTAACGCCCACTCGTCATTCCCGGCCGCGGGCCGCCGCCGCCGCCGTGCCCCTTGTCCGCTACTAATGGCCACAAAGTATTGCGCAGGCGATGCCCACATGGACACGAATTGGACCAAAGCAATGGATCGATTTAAACCTTATAAAGAAGCTTAACGCAAATGTAAAAATAGAAAGATAAGAATAGAAAGGTATCATATTTTGACTGAAGTACGCGATAAAAATGTGACAGTTCGGAATTGTTTTTAGGTGGCTTATTGATATATTAAGGTCTATGTCGGATGACAAAGTCAGGAGTATTGGAAGGGTCTGGTTCCAATCGATTGCTTACTAAGCTAAATCTGTTTTGCAAAATTTCCCTCCTCAAAATTTGGACCCGATTAATTTAGGGCAAGGCACTATTACATTATTATAGATTTATGCAGTTTACGTTTTTTAGTCATTTAAAAAAATCGCGTTCGTAATAAATCCGCTGACCTATTTGAACAGCTCGCATCGATTAGAATCGCAAATCAGTCCCTGAGTCTTTTTACAGTTAATCCACTCGTTGTAAGTGGACTGAGGCAAATGTGATTTTATAAACTTTAACTTGTTTCACGGACAATTACTGCTACACGTTCGATATTAAAATTGCTTGCAACGTTCTTGTGACATCACGTCTAGATAACCGAATAAAGGTCCAATGCACATGTGCATTGGACTTTGGAGAAAGAGTTTCTACGTCCACTAGTGGACGTAGAAACTCTTTGGGCCATTATTCTGGTGATCTAATGTAATAAAAATCGACTTCAAATTGTTGATTGAGGTCCGTGTTCAAAGATTCTATTCAAATTTGTAATCACGTGCTTGTACTGTGTCTAAATATTAAACACATTTTCCTGCCGAATCGAGTCCTTGTTTAAGTCGGTTAACAATGCTCTGTGTTTTGGTAATGTTATGTTTAATGAGCGAAACTTTCTCCTCTTCCTTGCGCTTGTTAATTCTTTGGCGAGCAACTGGGCTGCGAGTCAATAGAATCTACCTTCGCATGGTCGCAGCGGGACGAGTCCTCGGGACTCCACTGCCTCTGGTCCAATATATTCTAATAGGCCGCTCTTCGATTGCATTACGCACCCCCCAACGAACATAGGAAAATATATCGACCTCCGGGGATGATTCTATTGCGCAGCCTATTTTATAAACACGGCATACGCACAGCCGCGCTTGCTCATTAATTCATTAGGAAAGCTTTTTATATTCCAAGATAATTTAACGACATTGATTCCAACCAACCGGTCGAGAATGTCGTTTCTTTTATGTTTATTTATTATGTAATCAATTCAGTGAGTGTGTTCTTAAAACATTCATATACAGGTATAATATATATATTGGATATTACTCCTATGAATGTGATCTTAAACGTACTTGTGACATGTTCGAGGCCATCGATTATTAGTCACGATATTCGGCAACGCTTCCGTGATTCACTCGTTGTGGTTCCGGTTGCGTATTTGTAACCAGTCTACTTCTACCTACCAATGATAGCGGGTTTCCACGTTTTTTAAGCCATCAGAGTTAATCATGGTTCGTTGAATTGTCGAATCACTGCCAACGGTTACTTTATCACTTGCAATTAAGAAATAAAAAGAGCGCGTCACGTACATTACCTATTTAAGGTCCTTGCTGTCCTCGGTGAACTTCAACATTGATTCATTTCAAATTGCAATCGCTTACCAGATGGCCCTTGCGTAGAAGGTTGCATCAAGTAAGACTGCTCCAACAGAGCATCCGAGTGTTGTACTAAAATACAAACGGCGTATAAAAAGCCTCCGACCCCATAAAAGCGTCGTCAATGGAGGGACCTGTCCACCGGTTTACTACAGTACATTTATGTCTCGCCGGCGCCTTTGCGCTCTAATGCAGTTTGAATCTCAAACGAGTTACCAGGTGCTTTTAAATTTCACCAATGAACGGTGAAATTTATTTATTTCATGCAATTACACAGCAATACATTATTTACTTAAACATCGGAAATGTTTGGGGGAATGTGACAAAAGTGTAAGTATGTTACATAGTGTGTCCCAGCAACGGCAGGCGCGGGCGCGCGAGTTCGCTCTCAGCAGCCTGTAGCTCAGTTGTGTTTAGCGCGTTCGCGCTAAGTGCTCGCCCAATTAGGTTGCCTGAAGGCCTCGTATCACGGCTGTCATGTGCTTAAGGGCCAGTACAAACCGGCGGACGGGAAGGCAGAGAGCATTACATTTATCAATGTAAATTTTATGCTATTATAATTGGAGTAACGTTTAAATTTCAATGCTCTGAGACGGACCTCGGAGCATCGCGGCGCAGTTCTCTCTGCGGCATTGAAGAGCACGCTAGAGCATGCCGCTGCGGTAGTCTGACTGAACGCGGGACTTTTCGACTACATTTAGTCTGTTCCAATCCATTTTGAACAAAAAGTAAACAAACCTTATTGGTTAAAATTCTAAAGCAATCACTCAATAAATCGAATAAGTAACATTTCCACGTATATTTCGAAGATTTCGACTTGATATATCATCACTTACTCCAGCAATTTTCATTTGAATAGCATCGTAAAATCGTATTTGAAAATTGGTAGTCAAAAAAGTGAGGTTATTATTCATCTATACTTCTATGACTTACCTGTGGTTGCATAGTGCTGTTCGAAAAAAAAACATTCGGTTCAATCAATTACAGTTTAGTAATCGATTATTAAATCGAACATTTCAATCACAATCGAACGAGTATCTAAATATAAGGATTAGAAGGAGGACTTAAATTGAAATTTTAAATATGCTTATATAGGTTATGTAAGTAAAACCGTTAGTATGACTCAATTGAACAAATCGATTCATTAAATTAATTAATCGATTTGTAGTTGGCGTTACAATTAGCCATCACTAAACCGTCTATGATCGGGTCAGTGACTTGTTTGTGTACTTTTTGTTCAAAATGGATTGAAACTAAGTAAGACCCCGACTAAGGTTATGTCGGCGGCTGCCGCGGTATGTCAGCGCACTCTGCCGTACGCTGGCAGACGCTAGCGACATCGTAAGGCATATCTGCCAGGGCTCATTGAAAACCAGCGTCACAGCCTAGTGTTAGTTGTGACTTTAGTTGAATGGGATGCTTTTGCATACGCCACAGCCGCACACTTGTCAGTATAGGTAGTATTAAGAATATTTAAACTTCTTGTTTAAATATTGTTACGCTGTGGCTTAATAATCATTCATCCACCCCGCAGCCCACACACTTTGCTTCGCCTGTATCAATCGATGTAGCTGAAAATAAATGCATCCCGTCTTATTATTTCTCTAGTGGTCTCACGTATTCATTAGGTACCTACTTAGAGCATACAACACGGGAGACGCTATAAACATTATTTCTCAAACGAAACTTTCTGCCATTCTTTGAAGGACGAGAGGGTACCACTACAAGCAAACAGGTGCACTCAAATGCAATATCGAGTTGTGTCACTACGGTCTCACACTAACAAAATTCAACAACACTAGTTTACTTTTATAAAACATGGATAAAACACACATTCATAAAAGGTCATGTCCGTACACAGAATACGTGTAATATGTAATTCAGTACGTACAGCATAATTTCTTAACGAGTGTGAATACTTCATCTGAACAATATAGCTAAATGCTAAAGAAATAATACATTAAATTATTTGTTGGTACAGGGTGTATTCGTACAAACAAAAACTATTACTGCAGCTAGGCTCCAAACGAACTGTTGTGAGATGTAATTTTTCAAAGTTATAACTTTTACATGGAAATAAGTTACGTACCTAATAACTATTCTATTCACTTCCAATGATTATAATTTTGAGCTGAACTGTCATAGTGATTGTTACTTGGGCCAATGCCTTCTAAATGATTTTACAAGTTTCATTTGAGGCTTGTGAAAATTCATGGCTTTGTACTATATTATATATATATTTCGGATTATTGAAAAGTCGGCGCGGATTTTTTGAAAAATATACAAAACCACGCATCACCATTTAAATAAGAACTAAAATATATTTTATTTCAGTGCTTGATACTTCAGATTTAAATTAAACTTTATGCCGCTTACGATGACGTCGGTTCAACATGTCTGGCATGTTGACTGACTGTACATCAACTTACACTTAAAAATTTAAATAAAAAGCGGCCACTGCGATGCGATTAAAAAAAACACAAAAACTTTCAGACGTCCAAACTTCTGCGTTGGTTTATTTTAACTACTTTCATAGTATAATGACATGATATAACTTTAATATAATTTTTCACTTAATAATTTTATCGATATCGACATTATTGACATCTTGCACAGCCTAGGGGATTGTCGTCTTTATTTTTTGTCTCATGCGGAGTCACGATTTGACGTTAGTCAATTAAAAACTCTGGTGTTGATCGTAAGGTCCATGATCGAACGAACCCTTGTCAATCGATAAATCAATATTTGTAAAATGTTCGAATGACTGGAAATATTTTGCTATTTCTTACCTATACAGGGTGTAAATTAGAGACGGGGCAGTAAGGCCAGCCACCTTAGCCATTGTAGGTACGGGAAAACGGTTCTAGAAGACTATCCATGAATTTCGAAGATATTGATTGACATTCGCAGATTTTGAAAAAATGGTACAGTCAGCAAGATAAAAGGCAATTTTTACAAAACTTTTTTTTATGCCATTCGATCCGGTCTCTGTTAAGGATCAATAGTCTCTATGCGACCAACTGAGGTAAGAGTACTCGAAATGTCAGAAATAAAAAACTTTTTACTATACATTTTGTAGGGACATATTTAGTAATCAGTTATTCTAGGTAGTTAAGGAAACTAACAAATTGACAAAATATTATGTATTAGTGAAATGAAATTTATAAAAAACACAACAGTGTTCAACAATTGAAAGACTCACTTGCAGCAATTTTCAATGGAATCCATCCCAGTAAAATTTCAGTCGCTACTTGTTCGTTGCGGAAGGGAGCGAATCGATGCATCCGCCAAGGCGGCAATCAATTCGAGCTTACTATCATACATTTTTTATGTTATTTTGGTTTTTTATTATTGTTTTTAGTTTTTAAGACATAACATAACATATATAAATACGTTGTCAATTTGTTAGTTTCCTTAACCTAGAATAACTAATGACTAAATATGTCCCTACAAAATGTATGGTAAAAAGTTTTTTGTGATTTCGGACATTTCGAGTACTCTCACCTCAGTCGGTCCCATAGGGACTATTGATCCTTAACAGAGACCGGATCGAACGACATAAAAAAAGTTTTGTAAAAAATCCCTTTTATCTTGCTGACTGTACCATTTTTTCAAAATCTGTGAATGCCAATCAAAATATCTTCAAAATTCATGGATAGTCTTCTAGAACCGTTTTCCTGTAACTACAACGTTTAAGGTGGCTGGCCTTACTGCCCCGTCTCAAATTTACACCCTGTATACGGATTGTAATTCCACCCTTGGCTAGACTGGATGTAGCAGAGATTTTTTTACAAGTTTGTACGGCGCAAGGCGGCTTATTTCGTGGAGCACTTGACGCGGTGAATTCGGTAGCGGAAATGGAGAAATTGTGCGGTGGTATTTTTTTAACTGTTCTTTGTCAAAGGAAACTTGCCTGTGGATGACGCCTCCCGTGTTGTATGCTTTTTTTTAGTTACCTGCGTCCTATATAACTATATGTATTCGTTAATTTCGCTAAACATTCTATATAAAATTTAGTTACAATTATTTTTAAACTAAACTGAACTTATGTACTTCAAATTCTTTGCGGGTCAGGTGATTGGTATTCGGGGTGCATATAATTGTCGTACCTGTATAAATTCACCCTGGTCATTGGAGGTTTTACCTCCTATACCCGGTTTTACCGCATAATTGTTCGTTAAGCAACTTGAAGTAGACATAAACGTCGTACAAGACTCGTAAAAATTAGACGTAATGCGTAAACAATCGATCGAGCGTAATTACAAAGCGCTAGGTCGTTTACGTTTGTCGCGCAGTTTACTACACGTTTACGACCGCTTTACGACACTGCCGCTGCTCTCCGAAGCTCAATACGATTTTAATTGGCTCCGCTGTTCTGAGGTATCAGCATATACCATGTAAGCGTTGCCACCGATGTTAAAATAGCATGCCGTTCACATTTCGACACAACTTTGTTCAACAACGCTCATTGTATTCCGCTCACGACAGAACGTGCAGTGAGTTCAGCGCTTTATAAAAATATTGGAATGAGCATTAACAAGTGGGGCTATAAAACACAAGCTGTTATCATTAGCGCTGGCGCTCGGCCAATCGCCCGCGAAGTGCAGCCGCGGTGCAATTGCCGCGGAGGCAAAGCCATAGCCGCCGCTTGCCGACTAACTGCTTCGCAATGAATTACAAAGCTGCTAACACTCATTATGCGACTTAGCATGCACGCGCTGGCTTGTTCTACCTGTTTGACTTCACCTCGTATCCAACGACGGAATGCACAGCTTTACAGTGAACATATCAAAGTTATCGGTGGTTCGGAGCACGGTGCCAATGAAGCAGTAGCAGTGAGGTTGTTTCGGCGGCGGCGCGTTAACAGCATAATGCCTCGTCGGAACGAGTCGCGCTGAAATATTCAGGTAATGGCTGCGCGGCAAGCGCGCGGCACAGACGGCGCGGCTTTATAGTAAACGATCCCGCGAATGAGTATAAAATCGGGGCTAAATATTCTAAAGTACTGTTTGTCCAGCGCACGCTAAGCCTTTTATATATATTTTTTTCAGTCTATTATTATCTCTTTGATGACCTCCGTTCATTCGACATTGACAAGATGGGCAGTCTAGTTATGATTGTTCGTTATTACCACAATAGTTCTAACTGCAATTGCGTGTATACAGTTTATACAGTTGTTCCCGGCACATCGTGGCAGAAAGTGCGCTGCGAACTTGCTTGTCGGCGCGTGCCATTAGAAAGGGATGTGCAATTTGTAAGTTACAAACAGTTCTTCGAAAACTATTTGCCAAAGTTTTCATCTGATTTCCTATTGAATCCTGTTACCGCTGGCTGCAGTTAGTTTCTTTAACTTTTTCGATTTCAGTATTCAAAATCTTTGCCCGTAGGTTCTCAGTGTAAAGATTGCGTGCACATTGTCTTTCAAAGTTTGTTAGCTAGAAGCGATTGTTCGCAATGGAGTGTTTGCTATTTCCGGGCGCTCGCTTCATCTGTGGCCGTTCGCCGATTCCGCCCGCAGCATGTCACTCGACACCGGAAGCAATTTACGCCTTCGAGAAATCGTACACTTTCTGCGTATGAACCGTTTTATGGCTGTTTAGTTTTCTAAAGCCATGATAACCCGGTTGAAGAAATGACCTTGCAATCACAATTAGAGATTTTGTGCACACTAAGTTTTCCTATCGTGTATATTTTAGAGGCCCACGTTCAGCAGTGGCCTGCGATAGGCTGCTGCTGCTGCTGATGATCTAAGCCTTCAAGAAATATCGAGGAAGGTGTCCACTCTACCGTGGAACTTCGACTCGCGTATAGGCAACCGTCTGATAATGTCACCGCTAGCTAACCGGTACAGTGCGGAGTATTTTGCCACCGCGGCCCGGCGTGCCCTCGTGCAGTTGTCGACCGCACCGACCGATAGCGGTATGCCGCGAGTAACAGTAATCAAGATTCTTTATTTACACGGTCAAGGGCCATATAATCGGTTCTGAACTCGCACCAATAAAGCAATATGGAATGTGGCAAATGTTCCTATTGTATGTCTTTTTTGTTTCGTAATTTAACGTTACGAAACAAAAAAGACTCTAAAAAAGAAAGAATTATTTGTGTACGCCAGATTACAATACCAGTTAACTTATTTCTTTGTGATACACAGGTTACAAAGGCGTTACTAGAGTGCATCTTGAGTCACTGTAATCCGCTTTGCGGCATATAAAGTTTTCATCATTTTTATGCAGACCCTCATGCAGTCCAATCAGTCACAAAAACCAAACCATAAAATAAACACCAATAACAAATTTAAGAAGTCGGTCTATTTAAAAAAAAGTTATATTATGTCAATGTTGTATGAGACGATTTGTAGACCATACCATCAATCCTATAGAAAACTTTATTTAATGAATTACCCTAAATTACTAATTAATAATAGTTGAAATTCTACACAATTCGAGTTCTTAGGTTTTCGCGATTGTTACTAATAGAAAATGAAACTTGTTTTCGAATATCAATCAAATATTTAAATTAGATAAATATATAATAATAAATTGTAAATAATAAGTATTAAGTTAAATTTAATAAAAATTAATATTGTCAAAATAATATATTATATTATTCAAATTTACGCTATTACCAAAAGACTGTACTGAACAGCGCGCTTACCCCACCGCTTAAAAAACATATTCAAAATATTCACTAAACGCGTTATTACTTGTCCCGATGCATCTCCCAACCAGTGCGAGGTGAGCCGCGGATCTCCGGGTTCTATTTCATTCATGAAATCTACTCGCTCCCTTCACAACACACGCACACATTTGCAAACATCCACTTTATAACAACTAAAGAAATGGCGGCCGAGAATCCGGAGTAAATCGGATTCTAGTCGAATAGCATTCACGTAAATTTAAACCTTATTTAAACAATTTACAGTTTAATTTGTTTTAATGTGAGAATCGTTGCCAGTTGTAAAACTTTCCTTAAATAATGTAACATAATTATTATAATAGCAAATTAATACAAAATTTCTTTTTAATAGGGCTACCTACGTAAAAACTGTACGTAAAAGGTCATGGTAATTCGTGAGTAATTAAAATAGCAACACTCAGCATTCATGAGTTTGTTTATTAACAAACTTTCGTATCGCGACGGGCAGCATAAAAGGTAGTAAATTACTTTAAAAACTTTGTTATTTTATGTGTACAATTTCTGGTTACTTTAACCAGTGCAATGAATGGAAATTTATTATTTTTTTATTGTAAGAAATATTGCCTGCTAATAAGCGTTGCGTTTAAATGTCGCCAAGGCACCTTTTTGTTAAGTTTTGGTACGTGTTTTTTGTTTCTTTAAAAATGTAAAGCTTCGGCTTTGTCAAGTAAAGTTTTCACGCCTCGTCACTGGTAACTATAGTGAAAAATATGGTGGTTTGCATTAATATTATATTATATGTAACTACTTGATGACTTTACCAACTCAGTCAGCCGCACACTGGGGCCCTTCCATACAAGGTACACCATTGGGTAACACTCAAAACTCTAATTTCAAAATGTGGATATTTGAGTGAGATATTTCAAAAAGTTTATAGCCAATAAAATATCTCTATTTTTATCTAATTTCTCGAAAATGCGCAAACTTCCACTGCCGAATTTAAGTTTACTAATATACAAAGCTTTCCGTTTATAATGAAGTATGATTCAAAAATAGAACATTGCGTATTTAGAAAAAAGTACCACAACAAAAAATCTCGCACTACTGCAGAGACGCTCGAATTAGCCATATGTCAGATACCGATAAACTTACAAAATAATAAAAACTTTAGGAGACACGCCTTGCTCGATCACTGACATGATGCATTTGCATCGACTTTAATATCGAACGTAAGAAATAAATGTCTAAAGATTGCACGTTATGGAATAATTATTATTTAACGTAAAGAGCAAACTTTGAGCTGATGCACTTCTTAACTGACAGTAGGTAGCGACTCAGGATTTTTACGCGTGGTGTGATACTCTATGACCACTAAACATATTTATTTTAGAAATACCCACATTTTGATAATTGAATTTTCAGCGTTACCTTGTATGGACGGGCCCCAGTGTGAGCCGTGACCATGGGACCTGTAAAGGACCCGAACCTGTTGCTTGGTCCAGTTTGCAGTTGATAAATTGCCAGACCCGTGTGACGAATTGAAACAAATGATGATGTACAGACACAATCGCCATGCAAGTGTGCATTGCCTATACATGATATCAATGAGCTGCCAAATACCAGCTTAATCTAGTTCAGTACATCCAACGTAGCGCTGTTCGTATTGTCGGTGATCACAAACTCAGTGGCGGTTTGGAGTCCCTTAATCTACGGAGAGGCATTGGCTCTCTGTGTGTGTTCTACCGTCTACAACGGGGAATGCTGAGAGGGACTTTTAAAACTGGTGCTACCGTCTCGTTTCCACAATTACACCTCCCGCCAAAGGAGTAGAGCCCATCTCCACCTCATAGTTGCCTGCCTTGGTAAGACTACGCGGGCATTTCGTTCGTTTGCGCTATGACATGGGGTTCTTCAAAAAGCGTGTCAATAGAGCTCTCGAAGGCTGGCAAGGTAAAGACAGCTCATCTGACGTCCGTGGATGACGACGACCATCTCCCATCAAGCGACTCGTCAACTCGTCTGCTCATTTACTTCCTCCTACTTTACTTTAAAAAATCTAGCAACATGCTACACAGCTTATTGCATTGTTTTGTATCATTGGCACAATCAAAACAAAATTCATACTTAAAGTGCACAACTTTCTAGTTTATAAAGTGAAATTAGGTCAGAGAGACGGCACGCCGTTCAAACCACGCAATACGAGACTGACGTTTATTGCCGAACGAGGGTTGACAGGAAATACATTATTAATAGATACCCAATTACATATCGTTCTTCCCCCTAGTTTCTTACAACATACTATTACTAACGTTATTATAAACCAAGTAAATAATGTCTAACTTAATGGCTAATGTAAAACGACTAATAACAAAAAGTATACGTGTAAATAAAAGGTAAACAAAACATACCCTGCTGAGTTACGATCGTACACAGCTTCTTTGATGATTCATTTACTAAAAATTGTAAATAGGTATTGTTAAATTCGCTTATAACAAAAATCTGGCCACCAATGACGCAAAAACTTCATCTATCTCGCTGTCGGATAGGTGCTTGTCATCTACTGTAATAGGGTTAAGAGCAGTTTTAAAATCACCACACAAACGCATCTGACCGGTCTTCTTGCTGACAAGCACTGTCCGCGTGCCTCACTCGTTCCACTCGCCCGGTGAGAATATTCCTTCGCGCTGCAGCCGCTCCAGCTTCGTGGCGACAACGCGGCGCAGCAGCACGAACCGCGCCCGTAGAGCCCTTATTAAAAGTGCCGACTTCCGACTTTGATAGCTGCTTCTGATGTTGACGGCCTGCAAACGTGGGAAACAAATACCAAAAGCTCACATCTATTCTCGTCCCTGTAGTGAAGGGTTAAACTCGATAACGGTTAAACGAACATTTTGTATCACGCTGTTATCAATTTCTATGAAACACTTGAGCTTATTTTTGGTTTCACCTTTTGTTTACTGTATATTTTTAAATTTTACTTACATGGTAGGTCCCACACGAAATAAAGCTGACCGACGAAAACGTGTCACCTTCCGTCGCACTCAACAGGTCGTTGATTTCTTACTTGAATGTTCCGTTTCTTATCGGATTCCTCATCGCCGAGTTTGTATACGGTTGCCGCATTAAGTAGGTACTATCGTCACAGTCTGACGATGACGACGATGTTTGGGTTTTTTTTTGCGATGTGACCTCTTTTACTACACACATAACACTCAATAATTACGAACAAACACTTATCCGCGTGGTGTTTCCTTCGCACCGATAGTACGGGGACTCCGGTCGGCGACGCGCCTTTTGGGCGAATGAAGTTGTTCTACTAGCTTGTCGATACTATTGATTGATGCCTGTTCTGGTTTATCAGAATAACAAAGGTCAATAATTAGATCTAAGTCTTCTGTACCGATGACAGCCACAAAATATTTTGATTGTTTGTCTGGTTTGATGTCGTTGATCGGGGACGAACGGGTCACGTCAGGTCATTCATCGAGTCACATGGACCTTAAATCCTTTTATACCGCCCGTATAAGGATATAGCGGTATAAAAATGCACTATTTATTAGCCGTCATAGTAACGCGCAATATTCATATAAAACTCTATTTAACTGTGTAACTCCTCGCCGGACAGTTTATATAAGGAAATTAGGTAGGACGAAACGCCATTGAAACATGAATAAATAAATACAGTGTTAATAGATACCCACAAATATGCCAATTTCATGAAAATATTTAAAAGATCATTACATGTCCTCGTCTAGTTAACAAAGTAGCAACAAAGTTAAAAGTCAATGTTTGGGATAAACTAAAATTAACATGAATTTCAGTCTTACTTTTTTTAAATCGTTGTTACTCTCCAACTGTGAGACGAGCGTACGAGAGATGCTCCTGGGTTGCACTGAGTCATCCTCTTTAGTCCTCCTCGTTCGCGGCGCATGAAATATGAAAGGAGGCGCGAGGTGCCGCCGCCGCCGTGCCGGTCGCGCGTGCGCCACCGCGCATGTGATAACGCGCGTTACTTATTTACACGCTCTTTGCCCACTTGATAAACCTTCTGAAATATTCATCCGCTCTTAATTAATTAACACCGCACATAGGAGGCTTTGGTCCCATGGACATTTATTTGGGTTAGCAGCGAGCGCAGCGTGCAGAATGCTCTAATTATCAAAAGACAAATGTCTCCCCGATCACTCGGGTAGTTTCCAAGATTAAATGCGATGGAAGATGCCGTTCCTACGCATCGACACATGCTAATAAAGGAAATGTCTCCTCAAATCGCGTACGCTTGTTACGAAGCTTAACAAATTGGGACTGTTCACCCTAACTAATAACAAGATCAGCCAATATACATTTTCTAAACGATGCTTTGGGCCGCAACACAAATCTAATTTCGCTCCACAAAGAGCACTTACATTTGCATATAATGGTATCTTAATGGAGACTGTGCTTTGACCGTTAGAGCATTTCCAATGCTCCTAATATAATATAAAATTTCCATTGTCTTGGGACAATTTTGTATGTCTATTTGGCCGACCGACACGCGCAACCCGTGTTCTCGTCGGCGTATTATTCAAATGGGTAATGTTTGTAGCGAGGTTTGTTTTTGCTGAGATTTTTGCTAGGGCATATACCTACGCTGCGACATCAGGTTCATGTTTCACATGAGCCTCTGTATACTTATTGCGTTACTTGCGGTTAGTGGGTTAGGACTTGAGCAGCCTAGATGGCCGTCACTAATTACACTGAAGAACAAAGTGGCCCTAGCTTTCGCGTCCTTTTAACGAAGTAACTCGATTACCCGCGTTTGCCGACGATCAAAGTTGTTACTTATTCAGTTATCAGCGCTGACACAGTGACCGGGCAGCGGCGTCTCTCGTGCCAACGGGCCCTTTGATAAGTTGCTGAGGTTGGTAAGGTTGTTCGTGTTACTTTTTCTTATTTGTCCGCTTTTAGTCAGTATGGTTGTCGTGCAAAGTACGAGTGTAATCGTTGATTTTCTTACCGGTTGTTTATTTATTTTATAAAGCTTAGTTAATATTTTTGTTGTCACTGCGACTACCTAATTACATGTAGCACGTGTTACCTAATGACAATTAGTAAATCCTAAACTCTATAACGCGAAACTGTTCCAGAGGACCATTGTCAAGCGGTGGCACGTGCTGTTTGAGTTTCGACCCTGCACAAACACTCGCTTGGAGTTGAGGAGGCGCCTCTTCGCATCTCCGTTGGGTCAATATTCAACACACACGCGCTCGCGCTGTCGCCTTCGCTAATTTGATTAAAGTTTCGTCCGCTCTCTGCGTTCAGCTGCAGTCACACTCATGGTGTTTAAATCTTACAACTTGTAACGTACCACGGCCAGTGCAATCAGTGATCGTGTAGATGTGTCCCTTCCTTGTGTATGTCCTTACACTGTTCATACGTCGCATCACTATTCACTTGACGGCAGCACAAAACGGGGTTCTTTCGTCGTTATTAGTGGAATATAAAACGCGTGTTCGTTTATGTTGAATAAATATTACGTCAACATAATACCTATTTGCCCGACGAAAACTAATAATACAAAAAAATCTTAACGCGAGTAGCATGTCGTTGGTTCATACCTAAAAATGTTATACAGTTAGCATTAGATATTAGCCAATCATTGAAAATACATAGTGTTGAAATCTGCGGTTAATAAAGCTTCAGTTTGTAAAGTAAGGTTTACATGCGGCTGAGTGTATGACGTGTCTTTTTTACATAAAACCTCCGCACCTGGCGAGTAAACAACGCGGTGGATGTGTGCTGGACAGTGCGCCCGCGGAAATAACACTGTGTTATATTGCTTCTTGCACTTCCGATGTGGACTTTGCCACTGGATAAATGTCCAGATAGAATAAATCACGAAAGTTGTATGAACACGCTTATGAGTGACATAGTTCACGTTGTGAGCGACCGCTCCGCTTATGGGTTCAACAGAAGCGTTCGTGTGTGTTTCAGAATTCATGTATATACGAGACATATTTACAAATATTTATAAGACATATTTTTAAATTATTTTTATTATGCGAATGGCGTGTGTCAGGCCCGTAGCTAGTCAAAGGCTGACGCTTTTGTCTATCCATTTGCCAAAAAAGCGTGAATCATCTGCATTTTAGTCGTATGTATTGAAAAATAAATAAATAATTACTATTATTTATGTATGAATTCTGCTTATTATACATCGTATAGTAAAATAAATCACTGAAAAAACGAAGTTAGTTTTCAGGCGTAATTTTGGCCATGTTTGTTCTTACTTTTTCCCATAGTGCCTGATCGCAATTTGTAAAAAAAAAACATTGTAAAAGATGTGCACACGTTCCGCTCTTGTACTATTTAGGTTGGGTCGTTGACAAAAATGCCTTTCGTCATAATACAGGCGCTTTTGGTCGGGCCCAGTCTGAGTTTTAGAACGTTACAAATTATTTGAAATTCATACTGTATGGTCGTCGATATACGTTTTCAAATATAACAAAAGTCGTCAAGTCAAGTTTTAGTATGTAAGTACCATGATTGTATGTATTTTGCAAATATAAAAACTTCCACACTGCAAAGATGGGAGCGCAAACTGGTTTTGTTGATCGTCGCCTCGATTTTATGACTCGACCTGGCCTTTGGTGGCATATGCACGATTCTGTTCTGAGGACGCCACAATTACTTGTGTAGCTCAATGTAATCATGAAGCACTCCATGTCCACTCACGCTGTATCAGTATGGAAGCGATAATTGCTTCAAAAGGAGTATTCCCATCCGGGAGGATTCATGGATGTACCTTCTCAAGTCTCCGCGTTAACGGGATTTGTGACTTAGCTCGGTCTTGGTTTGTCTAGTATTTTACCGCTCTACCGCCATAACGTAACCGTGTTTCGTCCTCACAGCCCAGTTGTGCAAACGGGTAGCCGTAGCCGCAGTCTGCACCCAGGTTCTGCTCCAAACCGCTGCTCGGATCGAATGACTGCTATTTATGGAGCGTGAAATCGATAAAGCAGTTTCAGTTCTAGTTCACGTCGCGGTCTCGGATCGAGCGGGTCCAGAGTCCGGAAGATCATAGGTTGCTGATACGACCGGTGTAACCTACTCTCCTACTCTCTACTATCTATTAGACGCTGCGTACCAACTTGCACTGGGCTCCAAAATATCGTTTTCCAACAACTATATATTACATTATTATAATAAAGTGTAGTCTATATTTTTTTTTGAGATGAAGTAAAATGATAGTTGATTGTGCGAAAGTGTTGCTCGGGTGCAAGCAGCTAGTGATTGCAGTCGATAAATATTCTATCGACTATCGACTGAATGTTGGTTGCGCTTATGCTTATAAATCGAACCGAACCTGATCACTTGAATCATCATTAGCATAATATTCGTGTAACTGCTGAGCACAGCGTCACTTGAATTGTCAATTTTTGTAAGGTCATACAAAGGCATGTCTTTTAAAAATACAAAGAGAAGACATATTTCAAAATTTAAGACTTTTAAAATGTATATGACTATATAAACTGTCAAAATAAGAATAAACAAGGCTATAAGGCAGTTAGTAATCATTAAAACCGTCATAACTTTTACAATTCATACCTTCTTTCACTATTTATCGATAAAACTGGCGACAACAACTACATGACTATTTAAATTTTTTTGAAAATTGACGAACCTGCAAATGCCATTTTAGTCCGTCTTCACAAAAGACAAACTATGTAATTATGAATTTAGCCAAAGTATTATTTTCACTTTAATTACTTGACACCCGAAATATCAAGTGTATAATGTATGTATTTAACTACCTAGCATCTCTTTGATAGTACACTTGCCTTCTTTGAATATGTAAAATTTTACAGATTTTACTTCAATACATAAATTTATAAGTATATTTTTGTTACTATTTTTGCAGTTGTTTTCATCGAAAAGAAATAAGATCGTATGTAACCGGAAATATTGTAAACCGATACTAGAAATGCTAATTGAGCGCAGAGCCAGAAGACTTATTGGCGACGATAAGTTCGAATCTAAAGTTCATAGTTTAGCCCACCGCACCGGCGCAAAGTTGCCCGTCGGTCAGTTTTTTACAAAATATATTTCGGTGAGTGTGCTCATGAGCTGCATCAGCTCATCCCGCCCGCCGCCTTTTACCATCGGACGTCGTACGTAGACGTACGGCGGCATATCATCCTTACTTGGTCGACATTCCCTTAAGCGCTTTTCATCATCTTAAATTATGCGCACAGCCCATGAATGAAATTCCCTGCCTGCGTCTGCATTTCCGAATTCATATAACCCGGGTGTCTTTAAGATGCGACTGAATAGGCCTCTTTTGGGCGAGCTCGTCCCATCGAGAACCCATCTTTACTCCTCAGATAGGTAGTGGTCAAGTCCATTTAATTTAAAAAAAAAATGCATTATACATTATTATATTACGGTATTTTATGCAATCGTTGCATAATGATGGTCGTATAGACGAAAGCCAAACAAACCCTACAAAACAAAAACCAAAGAGGTAGAATAGAAGTGGCCAAGTACCGCTTACATCGTAATCAATATTTTTTTAATAAAGGTTTATGGTCCGGTCGCAGGATCTTTAGGCCAATTTAACTAATCAGCAGGTCGATTCAGAACCTCACGATAACTCTGTTGTCGACCGATTCGGTTAGATATGGTACGATTTGTTTTCGTTTTATTCTCAATAACCGATTCGAACGTCAAAACTGTCGTATTCGAAACCGAACCGAAATGACGTCACACCCGTACGATTACTCGAACTTCTGGACCGGCAAAGGCTACAAACGTTATTATAATATAATAAATAACGCACACACTCAACATAGCCCCGCACTAGGGAAACCCTGTGTCGCGGGTGCCATGGACACACACATAGACAACCACAAATTACACCCAAACTCACGAGAGAAATAAATGTAGGCCATACAAATATTTCTCCCGGCCTGGGAATCGAACCCGGGGACCTCTGCGTGGCAGTCCGGTGTGGTAACCGTTCGGCCACGGAGGCAGTTTGCAGAGCAGAACACAGTTGTCGAATGAAAGTTACCGAACGTACTATTGTTTACAAAACAAGAATGTAAATAAGTAAAATAAATGGAAATCTCTTATTGTTTTAAATAAAGTCTGGATTTTGTTCAATTTTATATTAATTTATTTTAAGGTATTCCAATATTTTAGGCCTTTAAAGTCTTTAAAATGTATATAAAAGGATTTTCAGTTTTCTTATAATCTATTTCACCGACTGACTCCGTAAACGCTGTTGGATAACGATATCGTATCCGAATCCGAATCGAACGTTTAACGCGAATGTTCTGAATGGCTCGGAAAGCGCTCTTCGATTCGAGAACTTTATCCAATTAGGTTAACTTAACATTTGATTAAGATATCGAAGAGTTCTGAATCGACCCCCAGGAGGTAGGAGCGTTTGAGTAGCGTCGTGTTTGTTAATTCAATTAGCAAAAACACGTTACTTTTTGTCTGTATACAGAATTACAATACTCAGTAAAGTACTGTGTACAGACAGAACGTTGATGAAATTTTTCAGTTCGACAGCGAGTACCGTAGACAATAGAATTTTGATTCTGAACTTGAAAGAGCGCCTTTGTGATATATGGTTTACAAAATTATAATTGGCAGATGACAGTACGGGAGTGGAAAAATAATATTTCATGTTCGATGAGCTCTACTGTAATCGCGGCACTACCCGCGGCGGACGTAGGGGGTCAACGAAAACACTCCAAATACATTCATGGATGTAAAACAAAAATAAAGCCGACAACTTGTTCTATTAACTCCAATAGTTTGAAATAAATAAATTTAAAATTTCAACTGTATTTTGAATATCTTAGTCCATTCAATTTTCCCACTTATGTAACGACTAATTATGAAAGTAGTTTAGAAAAGAACTATAATCGCGGACACAGAGAAGCATCGCTATTTTCTCGCGTTGTTGCCATATGCCAGCCAGCCAATAAATTCAGCAAGCTGTATGAGCGACCTTCTCCCCCCGCGGCAGGCCGCGGGTCTCTAAGGGGACAGCTTGACAAATCATCACTGTTTCCGCGTGTAAATCCCATTTAAGCGACCACTCGTATGAATATTAATTGTCGAAGGTTTGGACACGTTTCACCGTGAACTCTGCATAATGGATGTGAGCACCACGCTGTCACTGCGGTTTGTTTACCTACGCGTGATATTTTTTTTCATTCTTGCTCGAGTCTCAGAGCAGGTTGCGATCAGAGACAGCGTGTCACTTCTATCTTCGGCATCTTTGTCAATACCAAGGTTGAAGTTTATTGCGTTTAAGTTTATTGTTATTCGGTCGGGGCAGTGCAATTGCGCGTAACTAGCGTTGGATTATGAGTTTCCATTTCGGTAACTTAGTGGCCTAATCAAATCCGCGAATTACGGGAATCTGTTGTTATCAGTCCGTAGACAAGGAAAATTAATGCTTGCAATAATTAAAGTTGTAGCCATTTTTTAGCCATTTAACTGCCTCCGTGGCCGAATGGTTACCACACCGGACTGCCACGCAGAGGTCCCAGGTTCGATTCCCGGGCCGGGAGAAATATTTGTATGGCCTACAATTATTTCTCTCGTGAGTTTGGGTGTAATTTGTGGTTGTCTATATGTGTGTCCATGGCACCCGCGACACAGGGTTTCCCTAGTGCAGGGCTATGTTGAGTGTGTGCGTTATTATTATTATTATTATTGAAATAACAAAGTAATAACGTTAAAACTTACTTAAAACTTAACGTAAAATTTGGCTTAGTGCAGATACGCGCCTTTGACCTATGCTACATACGCGGATTTGCACTATCCCCGACAATTTGCTCTGCAATGGATAAAAGCAAAACTATAACATCAGTGTGAAGCCCCCGATATGCACCGGGCCTGCACGGTAACATACCAGTGTGAGAAGTGGTGGCGAAGGCGTCCACGGCGGTCATCCCACGTCGTGTTATCCCACGCCATTCTAATATCCATCCCTTCCAACGGATGATAACATGCTTGTTCATGATCCAGAGGAACATTACACAGAAACTCATTTACAACTTGAGCTATTGAAACTTTCCACGTGGCCTATAAAAGTTGTTCGGGAGTCATTTATCATTGTACTAGCGGGACTAGATTCTTCTAATTTGATATCGCGTATAATGTCTGATTATACCTGCCACTGTCCTGCTGTCCAAACTTATAAATATAATCAGCTGATTGTGCAGAGATGGGCTTATTGACGAAAGTCGCTAAAGAGTTGATTGTAATGTGTAGCTTGGAAACTGTCAGACTAGAATCATTTTGATTGCGAGAGCGGTTTATGTCGTAGTTTATACCATTATAAACCGCCAACTGGTGAATCAGGTTGAAATCATTGAAATTTCATGAAATGCGATATAATATCCTAAATGTTTACAAACAAGTAAGTCTACTCGGGGATGGCATCGGTAAACAGTGCATACGCGCTCGGGTTCCACGCCGGATGCGCGTGTGCCGCTGACTAAAGACCGTTGCCCAATATGGACCGGCGTTTTATGCGTATTGATGGACAGTTACAGTTACACTCACGCGGCCAGGGATTTATCTGATTCAGCAGATATAGGTCGCTAGTTTGTACCTACTGGCGTAACAATCACAGCGAAAGCAAGCTCATCAAGTGATGCAATTGTTTTAATTGTTTTGTAATATTCATGTACCTGTTACAAACGTATAAAGGTACTTACTTATCGCTGTCGTTTTGCAAGATTGCAACCCGGACAGTCAGTTTGATATTCGCGATGTTGGATTTCATTCCCCGAGTCTCATCTAAGTTCTGTTCTGTATATTTTTTTATGGAATAGTTTCTAAGTAGCCGTGCGCTTTGGCGTCGCTCCGCAATTCCTGTTAAGGAGACAAATCCGCCGAGCACAACATTAATCAATTTCACTTCAGTAACCCTTAACTGCAGAATTCATAAGCAAATTCCGCGGGTACCTGTCACACTAATCATTCAACTCGAGACAATGATGAATAGCGGCCTTCCCCGCCCTGCGCCCCGTGCCCGGAACCAACTAGCGTGGACACGTCAAAAGCCACCGCTTGCGCCGTCGGCAGCAGCGCCATGGCAAGCTGAAGATGTGATATCGCGGCCAACATCCGTCCCATCTGCATGGTCTAAGGGGTCTTAATCATGAACAAAGATAATAGTAATTTATCAATCCACGAACAAGAGACTGCGATTGTGTGCGTAGGGTAAGGAAATATTTACCTACTTTTAGCCGTTGAATAACCGTTTATTACAACCAGAACAAATACAAAATATACGCGCCAGAGTCGTATCAGCTCCGTAATAAATTCCCCTATATATATGAATATGAAATCTGCATAACATTTTGCTACGTTCGTTCGTGCGGGTGAACGTCATCGTGACGGTCGAAGTGGCTTTATGTAATAAAGCGCAAAGCTTAAAGTTGTCTGTCGTTGATGCCGCTCTCGATTTACTCGGGATACAGTAGCGGACAGTTTATTGATTTCCGGGTTTTGTTTCAATGAAACATAAAAATTTACTTGCAGTTAGAAATTTTGAGAGATGCACAGAAAAGCCGAAGCGACGATAAGTCGCTCTTTACCTATTGACACCAAACTGGAATGTATATACATACATACATACAGCGGCTTAAGTCCACAAAATTAAAGCGAATGAAGCACCGCTAAGTGTCGAGCACGCTCTGGCAAAAAGGCGGCTCCAACAGAAGATAGAAAGATAACGCGCGAACCTACTCTTCAATAGACGCAGATTGAAGAGTAGGGGGCAATAAACAAAAGAAGTTATATTACAGCTGTGACCACATCTGACACGAGACGTATCATAATCTCGCCGTGATTAACAATCTCCGACGGATCCCGAGGGAATCCAATAAACAGCCCCGCGGAATCATTTGCGAGATTGCGGGATTCCAGGCGGAGTGTTAATTTTTGTAATTGCCTGCGGCTATATTAGGTTATACCCAAGATTTTCTGAGTCTCCCTCGTGATGGGCCGAATATTTATTACCGGTATAATTTGATGCATCTTCCACTTCTTACCGGAATTTGCGAAACAATACAAAGTAGTTTAGACGGACTCGACAAATAACAATTAATTTGTAGGTAATTGACAATGCTTATGTTCAATGTTAGTGATGTATTGATTATAAATAAATTGGTCATATGTGAAAACTTGCCAAATTGAGGATTTAGCAGTAAACATGGAACATTTTTTGTTTACTATATAAAAATGTATTTCAAACAAAAAAAAATTAAGTGGACTCTGGTATGTAGATACATTTGCACGTTGTTACTATTGTTGAATATTTGTGCAGGTAATTTTCAGAACTCAATCGAAGCACCAACAAGAATTATTTGAAAGTGTAATCTGACGGATCCATTTGTTTGTGACCCAGTTGTTTTTTACATGCGCGTCACTGCATGTAACAGTATGTATACCTATTTGAGCAGACAGTGTCGACTGGACTTCAAGGGTTAAAGATTATGCCATACATCGTGCCGTTTGACTCTCGAGCCCAACACCGCAAAGACGAAATAGTTCGTTTTGTGTTTGTAAGGAGAGCGCTTCTTGTGGCGTTCGCTAGAGCGTTCTTGCAATTTCGCAAATCAATTCGACATTCCAACTACGCGGCGTGAACTGAATAAAAATCTGTAAAAGCAAGGGGCATAGCGCGGTATCTAGTTTGAAAATTGGCAAGAGACGGATGCGTTGCATTGTGTGCAGCGGATGTCGTGCCGAGGAAGCGGCGCACCCAGAGGCGCACCGCACCTCACGCCCGCCGCCCGCCGCCCGGCGCCCGGCGCCGCGCCTCGCGGCCGTGGTGGAGGCGCTAATGCGACTCGTGACGGACGCCCGCCGCCGCCGCCGCCGGCTTGGCTGCTTCAAAACGACTCCAATAACATGCGGATTTCGATTGTTGGGATGTTTCAGAACTCGTCTTTGAAACCGGAAATAGGTCGGTGCTACGTTTCTGTGAGTTACACAATTTTTACTTTGGTGTCGTTCTCTCTTACACAAGAACGTCACGTCAGTCAAAATTGTAATAAAGCAATAAGCGCTTAACGAAAGGGTCATTCGAGGACCTACAAAACCAGAAGCTGCCCCGTTGGTACTGGCAGGACGGGGTTTAGCTCCGATATTAAATTCAAACGGTTGTATCTCCTTAATGTTGTTGGATTTAGGAGGGCGTAATCCGCGGCCTTTTATTAAAATTGTGAAAAATATGCGCCGTTTCGAAGTAAGGCAGCCGCCGCGTCTCGTTCTCGCCCCTGCGTCCCGATTATGTCTTCAATCTATATATATAGAAGCTTATTAAAATTATATTTGATATTGTACGATCCCTTTGTCTTCTTGATACAGCGAACAAGTTTCATTAGGATCTTTTTAAAAATGGCTGTTTTTTATTTTACGTCCTTCAAAAAAATTTGGGTATCGCAGAAAACAATTATTTCTATGTAACTTTTTAACGTCGCTTTACTTATTTTCAGGTACGTTTACACTTCAGTCGAGCATTACATTAGTAAGTAGTAAATAATGTACACAACTATGTAGAATAAACCTACTAAGCCGGGAATGAGCGCGATAGTTGAGTGAACAGGGGCGACAAGCAGGCAAAGCTAACACGGATCTTAATAAGTCAATTCTGCGTAGAACCTATTTGATTTAATTTAACTACTAGGTTGGTTCTCGTACACACACTTGTGTGTAGTAACGACGAGGGTGCGGCAGACATGTCGGTGTAAGCTCGTAGCCTGCATAGCACTCGGTCGCTACTATTCGTAGTAGGTGCATGTCGTTTGTATCCTTTACCTATTAACCCATCCTCAACAGCATTTGCATCCGCCGACAATATAACTGCTCTATACTATTCAACGTGGTACGTGGTAGTCACCTATGTTTTTAATCGTCTTATCTAAGCTAAAATATTCGATTATCCCATATCCTCTAAATAAGTTGTTGACGAGTATGTCTACCTCAGGCAAACTGTCAAATTAGGCAGACCCAGCTTCGAGGAAGAGGTCAATCGTGGAATCCGACTCGGTTGGACAGTTGTCTCCTCATCCGCAATGCCGCTATCCTTGAAGATTCGAAGAAATTCTTCGAGCAGAACGTGTTGCCAGCGATGACCTATGGCTGTGAGACGTGGTCATTTACTATGGGCCCCATTGACTTACAATTATAAAAAGTGTCCGCACTTGTAAGGCGCTAAAATCGTATACAGAGCGCGACACTCCGCTTTAGTCTTCATTTGTTCTACTGACAGCGCGATACTGCGATGACATCACTATTTAAATTTCGAATAGGTTGACTTGGGACATTTTTTTCGTGGTTTTTGTATTAGACCCGTCGTCCATTTATTTGTAAGTCAATGATGGGCCCCATAAAAAAGCGCAAAGTCACTCAAGGAGCCATGGAGCGAAGAATTCTCGGCATTTCAAAGTCAGTGACATAACTCAAAGGATTAGCAATTTGAAATAGGAGTAGGCAGGGCACCACACGGCTGGTAGAACTGACGGCCGTTGGGGCATAAAGGTTCTCGAATGGAGACTACTCCTAGATGGACCAATGACCTGTTAAGGGCGACAGGTAACCGATGGATGCACATTGCGTCCGACCGGCTAGTCTGGCAATCTTTGAAGGAGGCGTATATAAGTTTTCAACACGACTATTTTTTGCTTGTGCACACACACACACACACACACACTATGCACACATGTATGTCACGCGATTCCGGCGTTTGTGAACCGATTTTGATGATTCTTATTTTATTGGAAAGAGGGTATCTCAGTATTCGTCCCATTTAAATTAGAAGAAAATACTCCACCTCTAATGGTGGCAAACTAGGAGATGAATCCGCTTCGATCGAATCGAATTTCGCGCACTTTCCGGTAACCTATTTCAATAAGACTTGTCGAATAGATGTAACTCCATAAACTTTTGAGGTTGATTTTTGTTTTATAAAAAAGTAATAATTATTGTATGAGGACGCACAAGTCGCGCTCCAGGTGGTAAGCGGCACGCCTATCCATGACAGTTGCAGTGCCACAGAGCCACTGAGACATTATATTCTGTCGACAAGTCCCACGTGCCTGTAATTTAACCAGCACGCTGACCCTTTAACACCGGAACGCGGTAACGTGAGCATTACTGCTTAGCAGCAGAAATAGGTAAGGTGGCAGTACTTCCCTGGACAAGGAACTTTGCGGCTATTATCATGCTTGTCGTTCCCCAATCAATCCCACATTTAGCCCATCGCTACGCTCTGCACCGCCGCGTTATTTTTTTATTTGGTACCGCGCCGCCCGCACCAACACATGGCGCATGTTATGTAGGTATTTAATTCTAACGGTTATCACCGTTACCAAATATTTGAAGTTGCGAGTTCACTGAATGTATGTTTACAACTGAATTAAAGTGAGTTTACAAGAAGGATAGAGGGGAGTCGGCGTATTCGATATTTTACTGTACCTAATTGACTCGCGACATGTTCGAAAGGAAAAACTACCCTTTATATTTCTATGAAACAGCGTCATAGAACTTGATCTCAGCAAATAATATGCCTCAGTATCATTGTTTAACTCGACATGTCTTTGACAAAAAATCGTTTTGAAAATGTTTCTTACATTACCTAACAAAGATACATCAAGAAAACCTGTAATAGAAACTGTTCTGTAAAAGGAAATTCCAGTTCAGCGCCCATGTATGTCCGGACTGGCGTGCACTAACTATCTTGCAGTAATCAACGCCCTAGGTAAGGCTACAAGGACAATTAGATTTAGGGTAACCGTCGTTGACCGAGCTCAAAAATTAGCCATCATTGCTGTTTGGCAGTAGTGTTGCCCAAAATCAGTCCAATCAAGCTCTGCAAGACCAGGAGCACATAATTGTAGCAAGACCAAGACCATGACCTACCCAGCAAGATTTGGGCAAGAACAAGACTGTGTCTGCGAGACTTTTGCGGTCTCGCATTTGCTATGAATTAAGTTCTTTTACGCATTAAATAATGTCAAATATTTTGTATACCCGTAAAAATGTACATAATTTCATTAAAAAGAAGATATCCACAATATTAGAACCTTAGAAGTAAGTCCAAACTCGCGGTACTACGATTTTGTTTAACTGAGGTAAACGATTATTTTACGGGGAACACAGCCTTATTATAATACAAGTATGTATATATAAAACAAGCGTAATCGAATATAGCAAACAGTGTTTGCAGTCAATATTATGCTCTATCTCTTTTACGCGATTGAAGCTTATATAGTTTGAAAGAGAAGCAATAGATATTTTTATTTGACGTCTGTCGGTGATATCTTATTTGGATGGCGCTGTGCATGTTTGTGTTAACCCACAGAATGACAATTTCCAGAAAGATTTTTGATTACCTTTTATCATTGCTCCTTTATTTTGCGAAGTTTAGAGAACTATTATTTATCAAAAAGAATTGGTAATTAAGTATAAGTATTACGATAAGTTTATTGTTTATTTTTGTTATTTAACTTTCGCGAGCCAACCTTTAGTCTAGCACATTGACGTAAATGTATATTAAGCAAAAATGTCTAAATTTAAAGAAATAGTTATACTTCAAGGCGTAATAAGAGATGAATTCGGTTTTTAAAACATTTTTTTATTTTAACAATTTCTACAATTTACAATGATATTATAATATTAACTTTATTTTCCAAAGAATAAGACGTCACACATATGTGTATAACACTAGTTGATATAACACTAGTTGATTTGTCGAAAAAGACTCCGCTTTCTTATAAGACGTTGCGGCAAGTGTCGCGGCATCAAGCCGGGCCAGGCGTGTTCCAAAATTGTAAAATTTCAACGGATATTCAACTGAAAGCCAAACCCATAATAAATTTATCATTTTTCGATTTGACCTGCTGTTGACTGCCATAAATTCAACTTAATTCAGTGCAAACAGTTACATTTTTTGACGCTTTCTTCACTCATCGTTTTAATTGTTTAAAGTTTGTTTGTTAATTAAGAATGAATGACTATTTTAAGAATTGTGATTATACCGGTCATCGGCAAACATTATTTATTATAACTGCGGTTTACGATAATCGGCGTCGTATGTTTGCATATGTAATAAGTAGCAATAGGTAATTGTAAGACTAGCGAGACTCTTGCAGCAAGATCAAGACCAAGACTGGTGTAAGGCTCGTCTTGGTCTTGCATTGGGCAACACTATTGACTGGCGGCGCGCCGACGGCAATCCCTCACCTCGTTACGCGAGCTACCTCACTGCCCGTAGACACGCTGCCGCCGCTGCGGAAAATTAAAGCCAATTGCGATTTAATAGAACGTTCCGCGCCACGATTTATTAAATAAAGCCATGAAATAGGGCGCTCCTACGCAACACTGACGAAGCGGTATTTTTATAACCCTAAACAACCGGTAAATAGTACAAAGTGGACAATAAATTGTCGACAATAGACAGGGGTCGGGATAGTTGTTACATTTTTGGCCGACAACGGGCGGATTAACCTGTCCGCGGCCCGGATTATCCCGGTTTGACGTCCGGTGCCAGACGCCCGGCCAGCCCGGATGAACGAAACAAGTGTATCGTACCCGGTTAATCTTTTGATTGGTCGAATTTGCCGAACCGGTCTCCTTTGGGGTCGATGATAGGGCGCCATATTTCGCTATATAATTGAATTAACTAAACCCGATTATCTAATTTGAATGCTCTAACTACACCGGCTATACGAAATAAATAAATAATGAATGAATATATAAATTCTTTATTGCACTTTAAAAACGACAATGCCAATACAGAACAGTAACGTAAGTATATATTGTTAAGTAGCAATTTTTTCCAGGCAATCTTAGGATAATAATTTAAGAGCTGGAAAGGGGGGTGCAACAAAAAAATATCTTCTAGAGGAAGTGTTTTAAATAAATAACGTACTCATTTATAAAATAAATAATAATAAATACATACTTTTTTAGTAGCAGTAGAGCTAGCTCCTTGTGAAAGAGTTCGTCCAGGCAAGTAGGTGCTGCCACAACACCTATTCTGCCGCCAACCAGTAAAGTGAACACTACTCCGCTCCGGTTTCGTAGGGTAAGGGTGCTGGTGAAATTGCAGGCACACGGGACTTGTCAACTTATGTCTCAGGGTGACGGGCGCAGGGGCAGTGCCTCTGAGATCTTTGCGATTGAAAGTCCCGAGTTGCACTCCAACTGTTATGGATAGGCTTGTCGCTTACTACCAGGGGCGATGGCAATAGTAATAATAATAAATAAATAAACATAGGAACATTATAACACTATGACTAAGGAAATAAAAGAAGGGAATGGAGGGAGAAAATCAGACTCAGTACTTAAGGAATCGTTCCTTAACACATCGTTTAATCGTAAGTGATTGTCAAATTGGTTCAAAGAAAAACCGTAGCCGGATGACAGATATATAGTAAAGGAGTTGGAGTAAAAATCAAAGACATGAATTGAGATGTTTAGTGTGAGTGTATGAGATCTAACACGGGTTGTCAAAACAGTAACAGAAAGGAACAGTATGTCGTCGT
The DNA here is from genome assembly GCF_003589595.1 of Hyposmocoma kahamanoa. Classification (NCBI taxonomy): domain Eukaryota; kingdom Metazoa; phylum Arthropoda; class Insecta; order Lepidoptera; family Cosmopterigidae; genus Hyposmocoma; species Hyposmocoma kahamanoa. Next base: position 1,071,250 of record NW_020655740.1, on the reverse strand, counting down.
CTTGTGAAAATGTAAAAATATACAAAAACAACGGTTACATATTATTACATTACGAATAAGTAATACCCGCTTGGACAAAAAGAAGCAAAAACCACATAACCTGAGCAAAATGTTACAGGATTGTAGCAATAATCAAACAGAAGTTTTAATTATAATTAAGGAAAAACAAAAGAGAAGAAGAAGAAGATATTTTAGGCTGCATGAACATAGATAGAATTACGTTTGCCACTAGTGTAGCACGCTTTCTACGGGTAGCCGCGCATTCCACTGGCGCTGACAATGAGGAAGTGCCCCTAGTAGGATTCAGACAAACCTTGCCAGCTACCACCGATGTCTTTGCGTACTCTTGGAAGTCTGCAGATGATTGGATAGTATGCCGCTTACCACTGTCGCCGAGCACCATGGTGTCCTCATTTTTTGACTTCGGGTAGGCCGTGAAACAGTGCATCACATTCCGACAAGAGTAAGTTCGGTTGCTTCTGTCTACTGATGCCTTCGGCTTCGGGCTTCTACCAATCGCTCATTTAATAATTTCTTATTTACCTACTACTATTGACTTACATAATACTTTAAACGACCGTCAATCTATTTAAATTAAAATCATTTCCGCAATTAAATTTGGACTTTTTAGCACGAAGTCAACCCTTCAAATGGTATTATTACCTAATTACGCAACTTGAATTAAGTGATAATGTGCTGCACTGCAGCGTGCATAACACAAAAATGTATGCTTGATGATGCTCACAAGCTCGTTCCCGGTATAGTTGCGGACTAAAAATTTCATATTCCCGTCACTAATGCTCTCATACAGTAATTAAATTGAAAACAAAGTTACTCGTGCGACTAGTCGTTGGAAATTCTACTTGCGCCCATAAAAATGACAGATGGAGTGCAATATCGCGCTTAGGGGCAGCGTTGCGTTGGGTAGTTGGGCTCACTAATCAGGTGCCAAGTCAGCCACTCGCGATTTGACTCGTGCAACACCCACATATAGCCCACGTGTTGGAACATTTTTGCATCTTGTTTGATTGTCATTATATTGTGCATTTTCGTACTTTCCGTTCGCACTTGACGCACCGACTGGGAAATTCATAAGATTGTTTATGTTGTTTGTTGCCCGCCTTATAGTAACAAGTATGATTTAAAGACATCGGAACGGAATAGAACAGAAGTCATTTATTACACGTCACAACACCAATGTACAGAAACGGGAAAATCTAAGCGATACTAATATAGGAATCGAATAGATACCTACGTTATAGAAACAAAGAGACATAGTACCGTTGTTTGTAACAAATTGCAGTGTTTGTTTGAGTGATGCCGTGCGGGTGTGGTTGCCCTTTATAAATCTTATTACCGTGCTTACGTTTGAATACAAAATAATAATAATAATTTCAATAATTTGGTCTAATTATTATTATCTACAATAAATTGATTGCCAAGTGTATGTTCAGACGTCGAAAGGAGACTTCACAGGGTTCGTAAACTAAGAACTCTTACGGCAATGTCTACCTGCGTGATTGGTTTGTAAATCTCTTTTTATTGCATAGTACCTATTCGGAGAAAACGATATTTTGAAAATAAATCCTACTTTCCCATATCCCAATCAAAAGGTATACATTGAAAGGTAACCCCAAAAAAAGAAAATTAAATGGTCTGGCGACATACCTAATACGGGAATATGAAATAGTTTTTTCGTGAAAGAACGGCGGATACCGGATGTCTGATTCGTAACATTGGAAGTGCCGTTACAATAAATATAAAAAGTAACTTTACGTATTTTGGGGATATTAGTCCAAAACCGCGTAAGTATGGGGCTAAAATCGGGACACGACACTATAGGCTATTCAAACTGACGCGTGCTTTCGCTCTCTGCGGTTGGCTGTCGTGTTTGGTTTGTCAACAAATGTTCGATGGCGCCATTGCATACTCGACAAAATGTAATATTCTTTCAATTAAACAGATGTATGCTCATTCGCATATTCATATTATTATTTTTGATATCAAGGTCAATAAAATTTGTTTTCAAGCAAAGATTAAGCACGTAATTGTAAACTATATGAACATGAGTAATAATTTATTGTCATATATATTTGTAGATTATTCTTTTTCATTTGTGTGTTTTTTGCCTCGAAATTAGAAAGTAAACAAACCAATCCTGGAGTGAAGATAATAAAAACAAATGAGGCAAAAAAATGTATGAGAAGAAATTTCTGAATCTGCTTAGATTGTAACATAAGATTCCAAAAAAAAAATATGTCAGATGGTAATGTGCGTGTATTACTCTGAAATTTATGGGAATATGCGAAAGCAGATGCAGTGCATGTCTTAAATGGAAGAACTGGGCACATAAACGCTGGAGCGACCGAGAAACACAACATCAAATTGTATATGAAATTTAAATGTACCCGGTTTTGGACAAAACCGTAAAGACTTTTTTTTTGTTTATAAATAACCATTATACTCGTATATTTATATTTTTTTGTAATTAAGAATTAAGCAAAAGGTGATTTCATGTGCATAATGCGAGATTTATAAACTTAACTTATATAGCCTATTAAAGTTGATTTATTTTCTTTCAAGCTACGTTATATTAAATATTTGCCTTTGCGTCCCGGTTTTACCCCACGTTCCCAACTTATAAGCCTCTTATATTATTGGGTAAATACTATAACGCAGTCCATAGCAATAGTACTTAGCAGTGCCGAACGCTGGATATGCGATAAAGGTAAGCCGATGCAGGATGCGATGCTCCCAAGTTGGTGCATCGAGTTTTATTACGTAAGTAAACATTATAAAAGTCTTGCGTCTCGATCAAATTATTATTCAAAATAAAGTGACTAAAAGTCCCGCAGATCATCAAATCACAAAACTGTCAATAAAGATTAGTTAGACAATTATAAACAACATTGTCATCTCGGCGACTGCGACGCTCTTGTCCTTCTCGCTTGCACCTTCGTGTTGCTCATTTTTCAAACTCTATCATATTTCGCCAGACACTTCACGACTTGTAATGGATCCTTTTTAGACACGCCAAGACGGAACTAAAATAAAGGAATCTGCGTTTTTCCCCGGATCGGGGAATGTTTCAATACGAGCTTCATTGCGATTTGCTTTATTTGATGACGATGGTAAGAGATATTGAAATAAAGCCGGCGGCGGCAAGTGCGCCGTAATGACTCGGCTGTCATATCATTATGCGGCAGGCGGGGTTGGGGCGAGGGCGAGACGCGCGGTAGGAGAGCGCTACTTATTGCATCCTCCTCGGTTATGGAGACAACTTATTACTGACTTGGTTCGCCTTCTAAACGGCACCTCATAGTCGACGAGTAACGACCGTTTTTGTCCCTCCGCGAGTTGCCAGGCGGGCTCAACCCAGGCTTATTGACCGTCAACGTTGTTTTATAAGTGACACGACGTGATTGTCCGCGTACTCAGAACGTTAACTGAATTATTATTTATCTTGATTAAAGACCACGAATTGGTTCCAAACAAGTCGGCAAAAATTCGACTTAAATACGTGAGTTACTTTAGTTAATATATCATCTATACATAGATTAATTATAGAAATTAAAGAAGACGAGAACAGTTCACCGACGACTTATCGCAAACAAATTCAGTCGCACCCAATTCATCATCAACTGATATCTTTAGGTAATCAAAGTGCACCTTGTCGTCTGATTGCCTAATGTTTTCCACGAATGGGCATAAAAAGCAGAAGGTGTCCCGCCAATAATAACCAGATAGTTGTAAAATTATCTGCTAACTACTAGCGTAATGGCGGCAAATTGTCTATTTCAATTACCTCCGTCGCCGCCTTCTGCCGCAAGCCGCTGCTCTGCCATTATTATTGTTTCATTATAGCCTGTTTTTATGTATAGCGATAAAGAGCGCTACCTCCTTCGACATATCATTGCATCGGCGTGTTCACGTGGAATGAGTATCTCGATTCTCATCTTCACTACGCTCTAATTTAAGAGCCTCTTGTAATTCCACCTACTTATAGTTAATACTTCATCAGGTATAAAACGGCCTGGCCGTACTGATGTTTGTCAGTATAGTCCATCATCATTGGTCTACCGCACTTCGCTACTGGTCTTATATATAAATAGAAGGGCTAGCCGCATTGTCTCCACTCAGCACAGTGATGTGCACTCTTCTCTCCAGCAACTTTCGTTTTTGATTTTGTTTCAACTGCAAGTTTGATGGGGGCAAAGGCTGGTGCTTAAACAAACACGTATAAATATATAATGCGGAGCTACGGCGCGGAGCATATTTACAATATTTGTAGCGGACGTCGATGGGCGTGCGATAGGGCACGCGCTGCAGCCGCTCAACATTCAAATACCAGAGGGTATTACCCATTCTAGTGAAGTAAGCTAGTGTGATTAACGGATGCGATTATCACCAGAAGTTGACCATTGTAGAAACTACGGCAATATGGCAGTCAGGGACGTGAAAGTCAACTGTTCCTTTTTTGTTTCATTCGGCTTCTTCTGCAGCCCCTATGTGCGTATCCCGTTCGGGCTGTTCTTTTATTAGAGCTCGTTGTCATCAATTACAGTGTCAACGTATCACGGAGACAACTCTGTGTTGGTTCTTGTGAACCAATCTTTGAAAAAAAGGTACGCTAACAGTGCAGTTTGATACCGAATATGATAAAAGCAATTTAGAATATTGTACTCGTCTCATTAGAGTGCCACTGTGTGTTTGATACGAAAGTACGGTATTTAACACAGGGGCGTGCAAGTGTTTTCAACTCGTACAAAGTGTTTTACCCGAGAGTCCTGTTTTGCTATACTGCATTGTAGTGCCCCAAGACACGCATGATGAACTGACCAGATCCCAGACACAATCAGATTATACTCTTATTTATGATAGTTTGGCACTAATATTGTACGTGTTATTAAATTTCGACTACGTCCTTGAAGTAATTATCTATTCTTATCCGTACCGGTCAGTACCTTTTCTCGTCAATTCAGACGGTCACCTTACTGCTAGTCGGCATGGAGCTAAACGGAAAACCTTCAATACAAACTTAGGTAACTCTTACTTGCTCGTCCGTGTTTATAAGATATTATGGTAACTTTTTCCTCAGCAGTCGAGTCGTTGTCGGCCACTTACCGTCCCCGTCGCGTCATCGTCGCGCACTAAAATCGCTCTACCACCTCGATAACAGATTCTCTTTTGAGGTAATGTTCGGGTCATTTTCATAACAACCGCTTTTCCGCCTCGTCGTGTTAACTTTGCTTATAATTCGTGTATAAACGAATGCCACCCCCACGCCGCACCCACGCCTGGCAACCTAAGGTAGAGCTTTTGCAGCCTATTTCTCTGAAAGTGTGTCTAATGCGTTTTACTAGTCTGTAACTAGATAAATTACTGGTCCACTCTCCTCACTCCCAGTGTTACTGCGAGAGCACTCAACGGGGGCGGAAGAGGGTGTGGGGCTAGGTGCGAAGTTAGATTTGAAGCGCGCTGTTAGTATTTTAATAATGTTCTGGGAAGCCAACATACCTTCCGCTCGGCTTGAACACTATTTGCATAACAAAGTTGTATTCGGATAAGTTCGGAGAGACGCGGTCTTCTGCGACGGATGCCGGTTTTTGTTACATGCACTATGTATCTTGAAAATTAATTTTGACCCCTTACAGGCGCGGCGTGTTTGCGGCCGAAGCGAATATTAGCATAACAACGAGCGAGCGGGAATGTGTGCACTGCACGGCGCGGCTGCTGGAGATACGGGCTCGTTTGCGCGCCAGACGAGAGGAACCCTTCTTTTATAACGCTCTTTATTGCACCAGCACTTACATTTTCCGTTTATTTAGATTAGGCTCTTTACTTTTGCGGGAGTGCCCAGTTCTTCGAGGCCAATTCATTCCCATGTGCCGAGATCGTGGCCGTGAGTTTGCTGGCTTTGCGTTGATATTTGTTGTGAATAGTCTATTACGTGTTTACCCAAAATCAGTGCGAAGACGCATGTTGTTCACGCAATGCCGGGATCACTTTTCGATAGTGGGAATAATCCGCGTCGCGGCCGGCCCCGCTGACGAATGGGTGCGGGGCGGGGCGGTGCGGGGCCGGCGGAGGGCGCCGCCGTAGGGCTGATTCGCAATACCGTGTTCAATTTGTTGGTATAGTTTTGTTTCGTCGACCAACATTCCTGCACAACAACACCGCAACTAAATTAAGTACTTATATCCAGTACTTCAGCAGTAAGTAGTTTCTATTCAGTGGACGATGGGCTAAGTTGAATAATCTTTTAAATCGCTCTCCCACCATGTTGTGCGTATAAATAAGTACCTGTACACAATATTACGTCTAAGAGCGGCTGCTCTGTTTGTGTCAAGTATTTGTTGCGTTGGCTTTCGAGACCCTTTTGTGAGACAATACCGTAACAGTGGCAATAACCCTGACTCCTTGTCAGTGCGGCGCTGATGGATGGTCGCTGGTGACGTGGGGCTGACGTGTGACGCGTGATTTAAGTCACTCGTCCTGCGATGCGACGCCAGTGAGAAAGCGCCTTTACCCTCTCCAACAGGGACGTATAGTATTGTGTTTTTGTTGCCAACCATTGCCGTTTGTTTATGTGTTACATTTAATAAGTGATGAGTTCCGAACCCTTCTTCGTGGTCATTCTCCAGAAACTGATTAGGAAAGTGCCAGGAATGTAATGAATGCATCGCCTTTCTGAATTAGTTTCCTCGAGACGAGGACAAGGAAGTAAATAATCGAGGGAAGGCTGAAGAGACTGGCGGTGGCAACCCTGCGCTATATCAAACAAAGTAAAGAAACATGTTCATCTAGTGACTTCTTAATCCTGCACCAATATCGGACACGTTACTTGGAGCGAACCACGCGCTGCTACTTCTTTCTTGTTTATGTATTTATTTTATCTTAGAGGGTATAGATAACAGCTTATATTACAACAAAATATAAATTAGGTATATCTAATAGGAATGGTCAGCAACCACTTCCCCGGCAATAGAAGTTTACTTTCGAACAGCATTTAATTTTTTTATAGCTATTGCTGCCTACTTTGGTAGACATAAAAAGGTGCTATGGCATTTTTCAGGTAAAATTTTTAAGGTGCAACTCTTTTTGAAAGAGAGAGTTTTATGTCTGTTCAAAGTAATTGCTTCTAGTAATATCTTTGAACTGCTTTAAAATTTCTTATTCATAGTAATTGGTCAAAATATTTTTCATTTATTTTATCAGGTTCAAATTTTAAAGGTACTTTACTCGGTTACTAGGTACATTTGTATTCTAAAGTCACTGAAGCTGGGTTTAGGAATAACATCAAATGCTATCCAGCCGGATCGAAGAATTTTTTCTAATTATAACAAACTAGTGAAGTAATTTCAAAAAGAGAATTGAATATCATGATAGTAAAACATGTGATATTCAATAAACTTCTTATTACAGTTATTAAAGCGAAATAGGCGTAAAGGTACTTGGCTAAGCAAAGAAAGTTTTTCATAGATTTCTCACAGACGGCGCTACGGCAAAAAAGTCGTTAAAACAAAAAACAAAAGATCTGCAAGAAGCATATAAAGAATCGTAAGGGTTGCTGTGCTGGTTCTTTCCGTAGCTCAGTTGGGAGAGCGTCGGCCTGGTATGTTGATGATGCTGGTTTGTATCCAGCCGGATCGAAGCACTTTAGTGTTCGATCTTTGTATTAATCATTATAACTAGTGGAGTAATACCATAAAAAATGAATGTCATGACACTCAGAGTCGTATTCTAGAACTCTACTCAATGCTCAAGTCAGGATTGCACTGGAAACACAAGCACTGGAAATACGACCCTAATGGCAGGGACTTACGTATGATTTCGAGTGCTTTAAACCATACTCAAATCCTGACTTGAGCATTGAGTAGAGTTCTAGATTACGACCCTAAGACGTTGTGACAAGTTATTAAAGTTCATAATACAACATAAAATAGGTACTGTCATAGTTTCTGGTGCGGCTGACTGCGCGTGATTTGCGCTGAGCCGACGAATTAGCGAAGGCTTTAGGAATTTCACGAGAAATTCCTTCGCAAATGGCATTTGATCGGGAGAACACTCGTCGAGCGTGGATTGAATTTTTATATCCCCCGGTTCATTTGGTCGATTATACTGACCGACACTTATTTACTTTCCGTCTCAAGCTGTAGTTGCTAAAGTGATTAAACTCACAGTTCATATGTGGTTCATTAATATCAGTGACGCCACAAACCATTTGCAGCAAACAGTAATCAGTATACTAAATGAAACAATAGAAAAGCGGCCATCGCCACTCGCCAGCGGTGCACAAACCCAAACACTACAGAGCAGGCATTTGAATTTCAGTTGGTCGTGTACAATTCGATTATATCTCCCGCTGTCGCCGAGATCGAGTTAATCTACAACGGCGCTAACAATTCAGACGCGCTAATCGAGATCGCGCTGCGGGTTAGCGGAGCATGCCTCGCTGGGTAGTGCTCAAAGAAGTAGATAAAAACGTGCTAACGCTGTACATACACGCTCACGCAGTATTATACGTAAATCCAGCAAAAGGATTGAAAAGCGTATACACTGCGACGCGACAGTGCGATGGTTGCTCACCTGCGCGTCGTCGCTGCGCCGTCTCCCCAAAGATATCACGGCTGCACTGTTAGCGTGCTAACAACACTAACGACCCGCGCTTGGAATACATTGCGGGCATAAGTAACTCCGCCGAGTAGAGCCGGCTCAGAGGATCAGATAACGTAAGCTACCGAAATCTATCCCCGAATATTGTAATCGGATGAAGTGGGCGCCCGTATTGATATTAGACTTATTTCAGGAAAAATCCTAACGGAGGAAGGCATTTGAAGGATCTTTTGAATTTTTATTTCATAACATAAATTCGTATTTTCGTACCTGCTTCGAAATTATGATTGTGGTCTCCGTTCCCTAATGCTTGCTTGGGGATGATGCATAATTATAATGCTTGGAGAGCAATAAATTCACGTGCCTGGCGGCGGTGTGACGGCGGCAAAGACGCGGCGCGCTCGAGATCGCTCGGGCTTAACATGGATTAGTGCGCCCCCACCCCTCTCCGCTTTTATTTCCGGTTTCCGTCCGGGTCCCGCCCGCCGAAACACCCCGCGAATAATATCCATTAAATTACAGCTTTTTGAAGATACAGAGGAGATTATTGTTCTAAAAATCTGCAAAATGGACTTAAAAATCAGTAATCCTGGGACGGGGCGACATTTTTCCTGTCGTGTAATCGTCGTTACCGTGGGCTTAAAGGTTTTCTAACACGAAACAAACATGACCAGACTTTAGAACATATCAACATATCATACCCGTATACAACGCGGTCAGTGACCGTATGATCCCCGCTCCAAAGGCTTACGGTGCCCATTCTGTCTGTTGTAGTTCATTCAGGGCAAAGAGGAGAAAGAGGAAAGAGAGAACCGCAAAAGAAAGTCTAGACGTTATTGGGTTCATGACATTCTAAAAAAAGAAAATTCCGAGTATAACACTGGACTTTATATGAGCAACTTGATGATGAAGAAAAATTTCAACGTTCTGCGGATTGCGCACAGCGGTTTGGCAACGTCGGGTGGCATGCACGGAGCGTACCCGCAACATATTGTTGTTGAGAATTCGCTGTCGGTCTGGTCATGAGATGCTACGGTGTTAGTCGATGACGGAACGGTCTAGTGGGCTGTGATACAAAGTAATTCATACAATGAATTTTTATACGGTTCCGGTCATAGTATGATACGTTGTAGTGGGCAGGGCCCTTAATTCCGAAATCGGTGAAGCAAATTAATCAGAAACAGATCGCGGACTTCGATAATTGAAACGATTTATTACGCTCCTACCTATACAATAAGATGTGGGAACATCTGGGATTGATAACTCCAGCAACACTCCACTTGACATTGTTGATAGAGCAGGTAGCCAATAATAAATCGGTGTTGTAATACATGGCAACATTCGTCAAATATTTTAATTGTTGTTAATAAATGACTCAGTTCCACTACATGTAAAAGTCTACATAAATTAAGCTTTCAATGTTTATTATTTAAAATTGCCAAACAAAAAAAAATAACTTATGGCTCGCCACGGAGCTGATAGAAATTCATTTGTACGATCGAAACATCTTAATGTTGTTGCCCAAAATCAGTCTTGGTCTTGTCCTTGCATTTTCACAATACCAATACCATCATCTAATTTTTACAAGACCCTGCAAGATTTGAGCAAGAATAAGGTTAGTTTGCGATTCTTGCGTCTCGTGTTTCATCAAACTTAGTCGTTGTTGAGCTTTTATGCTAACATTTAGTTAACCGGTTTTTTTTTCCATATCGATTATGATATAGTTACGGTACCTTAGTACAGGTATCAAATTCACAGTTTTTGGGTTGTAACACGAAAAGCTATTGTATAAGATGATCTATTTTGAAATAACTTTGCTAAATGAGCGAAATATTAACAACAATAAATACCGGATATTACAAAACTAACTAATGCGCCGGCGCAGCGCGGCATCCGATCACGCCGGTCATACTTTCTTCTCCGTGCTGTTACACTATAATGTACGCTATCATTAATTGTTGATCTTATGCGCAGGTTTGGCGTATATGCCTAAAACGATACCCAACCAGTGCTGTCTCAAAACTATCAATCCGAACACAGCCTTGTCTGTTACAGGATATGGCCTGTTTAGGAAAGTTTAAAACAGATGTAATACGTGGATTGTACCAGACCTGAAATCAAGACTGGCTTGGTCTCATAACGACCTTGCATTTGAGCAGCACTAGTCTTACAGGCCAAAAATTTACAGTCATGATGTCCCTTTTGAAATTGATGACTGATTCGGAAGCATTTTGATGCGCTGATTGTGAATAATGTATTCGTTTTTTCTCCATCACATCCAGATTTTTCAGAATAGACATAGGAAGAAAATTGTAAAATAAGACACTATTACCTAGATTTTAATTTCTTTTTTTGGAAATTGGAAACTATTGAAATTATATAAATGATTACTGCTATATTGCGAAAACATGTCACTAATTTTTGTGAAACTTTGTCCGTTTTTCTCAGAAGCTTCTGTTGTGAAATTATTTATAAAATTTTCGGTTTGGCACTTCTGACACGCGCCATCCGCCAACATGTATGTATTCTACCTTTCTGATCCCTTTTCTCCATACCTTTCAAATCTTGATAAAACCTTTCACCCGAACAATCCGTTAAGCCAAAGTTAGTAATCATTTTCGCCAACAACAAAACTAACAATCTTCGACATGGTCTGTAGGTTCTCTCCATACCGTGGGTGACAGTATATTGGAGGTGTTTTTCTGCCCTTTTGACCTCTTGCGATGTTCTCGAATAGGTAAACGTCGCAAACACTTTATGAGATGTCCAGTATTTGTCCTGATTGCCGATAGCAAGTCCAAAATAGATGTCTGTTATGCGTAATTGTTGTTCCACCGGAATATATGTATTTTCCGCAAATACAACAAAAAGTTCCGGAGAGTTCAAACATTTTCGCAATGACATTTTTAGTTTACGTTTGCAAAGTGTGCAGAGTAACTGTTCTGTTTCTAAAATGTTGTAAGTATTTGTACTAATAACCTAACCTCAGGTTAAAAAACCGACCTCAAATCATTCATCCCCTAGTTTTCCACCCTTAGAGGTGGAATATTATCTTGAAATTGAAACGGGACACATGTGAAGGTACCTCACTCTCTCCAACAAAAAAAGGAATCATCAAAATTGGTTCACAAATGGCGGAGTTATCACGTAACATCATACAAAAAAAAAAACAGACGAATTGAGAACCTCCTCCTTTTTTTTTCAATCGGTTAAAAATAGTTTTATTTACCGACATTAACCCTTTTCTATTGGTAGATCCAAAAAAAGGTATTTAACAATAGACCTCGTATATATCGACGAAGCTCATTACTAAATGAGGTTAGAAACCCAATGCTAATAGTGATTATGTAGTATTTAACTAAACATGAATCGAAATTCAATCTGTTGTCTCAATAGATTTATTAAAAGTATTAACAATTAGAGACAACTCCTTTAATAAAGCTTTATCCATTTTCAAATTTAACCTTCCAGGAAATTTCGGGCAATTTCTAAAATGTAAAATAGAAGAAGTTTCCGACTTGATGGATTTTTTCACAATTTTTTTTCGTAATCAGCGCATAAAAACAATTGGAAACGGTACTTAGATCTTAAAGGGAAAAACCGTTGTAGACCTGTGATAGGTATTTGTTTTGTTTGTAGAAGCAGCCGTTAACAACTTGTTAAAAGTCGTTAATAGTTATTTATTTTGAACTCGGGCCAAGCGCAGTACCAGCATTTAAGTACTGATTATTGAAACAGAACGTAACCGATGTGAACATGCAAATAGACATCAATTTCCATATGTGATCGGTCTTTGCTTCAGATCTGTCGCAGTAAGCGTAGCCATTAAGGCGCCACGTAGATCGCCGCCACCCGCCACAGCAGATATCGATTATTGTTCGTGCGAGATCGTAGTGCTGAACGTAGCCTTATAACAATAAGGCTACGTTCTCGTAGTTGCTATAATCCTAGCAACTACGATATCGATTTCAAAGTTAATTAATAATGAATCTTCGCAGTGTAGAGTACTAAAAAACCGACCTCAAAAATCATTCATCCCCTAGTTTGCCACCTTTAGAAGTGAAGCATTGTCTTCAATTAAAATGGAATCACATCTGAGGTACCCTCTTTCCAACAATAAAAGAACCATCAAAATCGGTTCACAAATGCCGGAGCTATCGCGTACATGCATACAAATTAAGAAACATACAGTCGAATTGAAAACCTCCTCCTTTTTTTAAGTCGGTTAAAAAGTCCGTTCTGTTTCGCGTTGTAACTAGAAATTGACTCTCAAGATGGGTTCACACTTTACGATTTCGATATCTTGGTTTTAAATTAGTTGTTCTTGACCTTTTAAAGTTGCAACAGAACGCAACGAGAGCATTTTAGTACGCCACGATCAGGAAATGAAGGCCATTCGTGATCGCTGTTAGCCGTCTCCTTCGCCGATATTCGGGATTCGTTGGATATCGGTGCAAGTTGAGGGCTGTAAAATCTAACGGTAATTGCTACTTGGCGGTGCCACGGCAAAGGTTTCGATGGAATTGTGGAGATCAACGCTGCAGTAAATTTAATTGCGTTGTAGATATTTGGTAAATAATTACGTAACCTAAATTCGCTCATATAATTATGTCAAGTGCGTTCCAAAGCACTTCATTAGATATACTTGTACAAAGGCTGATGCAGGAACGAATTATGAATTCGTCATATTTTAAGAAGTATACCACGCACGGTCGATGTTAATTAAACTGCTTTCTGTGTTCTCTCTATTTGTAAAAGTATTAAATAAAAAATAAAAAAAAAAAAAAAAAACCTATCACAAGTTTCGGCTCATTTTTACCTCACATGTATGGAACGCGGAGGTGTCTGGTCATGATTAATTCATACTATACCAAAAATTTGCTACCAAGAGCAGTCGCCCCTCGGATCGCCAGTTCGGTGCCCTGCCCTTGCCAACCCATGACAGCAACTGGATTACATACAAATGCTTGTCCATCGCAAGGACAGTGGCGCGGACGTAATATGTTGGACTTTATTTGTGGTTTATAAGAGTTACTTGTAAAACAGCTAATTAATATTAATTTGTCAATGGTCAATGATCGTGTCCTTAAAGACTGAACAAGCCCAGAAGGTTAATTTATATTATGATGTCGTACAAACTTATGTTATGTACTGGTAACAGCCGATATATATTTGCAGGTCGATCATGAGAATGACATTTGGCTGTGGTCGTTTTGGAATATTGTTGTCGCCTTCGTCAATTTATTCATTACCCACAGGGCCTAGAGGCTGACCTTCTTGAACTTATTTTCAAAGTGTATAAAAAGTGTGCGAGGTTATATCAGAAATTACGAGCAATATATTCGGCGTGCGTGATACATCAGTGACTTAGTGTGGACGAAATTGTCATATAAGTGAACGCGCGGCAGTGGAAGCTGCGCCATTTGAAATCCATCCGGCGCGACCAAATTCTATTATTTGTGCGCAATTGTTATATCGATACGTGCATCACTATGATTACTTTTTACAAATACTATCACATGAATTTGGGCCCTAATTTTCAAAAGTGCCACAACAAAATCATGTTTTGTAGATACATAGAATTAACATCATAGGATAAACTTATTATATTATGTTATATTTCTGTTATTATTAAATTATTAATAATTTGCCGCATTCGTGAATTTCGTTTCCCTCAAAGGTTGACTGGTAGAGAACGCTTTTAGCATTAAGTCCGCCTTTTGTACCATTCTGTGTTGTGGTCAATAAAGTTTTATAAAGAAATAAATAAATAAATAAGCTCGTTCTTGTAAAATATACCATGTAGGGGGAGGTTCCATATCAAAGAATTTATGCTCGCGCCCAGCGATTTCAAGAAACACGTCTTGCTCCACTTTTTATTATTAAATGTAACACTGTTATCTGCCCGTTCTGCCGCACAAACACCCGAGGCCGTGGTGAAACACTAACAAATTAGTAAAGTTTTCTCGATTGTGACAGTTGTGCATTGTGAGCACAGTTTATTTTAGACACTGCATCTGTTTCATTAGAAATTCATGTGCGACCGGTTCGGTGAATAGGTTGCATTACATGCATATTCAGTAAGGCGATTCGACGACGGGATTCATTAGGGCGTCGAATGTCGCGTGCATAGATTTAGTATATCCATAGATTGGCCCTGAAGTATTGCAGACGAGACCAAAACAAAAATACATCCGTGTGCGTATAATGTGCATGTGTGCAAGATAAATAGTGTTGGTCCATCCACTGATTTACCTTTAATATCGATTAACATATTACACGGGCATTTCACTTCGTCGTATTCACCAAAATGTCTTATCGTTAATTAACTAATTAATTAATGATTCAATACGAAATTAAGAAAGCTACTATCACCTTCTGGCAGTGCCATAGGATGGTAGGTAAACAATGGGGACTTTCACCCAAGATAACATTATGGCTCCACAAAACGGTGATAAGACCCATGATCAGTTACGGCGCGATAGTATGGTGGCCACGAACCAAGCTGACGACCGCAACCGACAAGCTGGACAAATTCCAAAGACAACTCGAACTGCGGCCCTCGAGGCGATACTGGACCTGCGACCCCTCCCACGTTACAGCACTAACGTTATCTTGAAGCGATGCAAGTCTTTCTAGATTTTTATCACTTCACTCAATTTTACCAGTTTGTAGTTAGTAGTATTGTTAGAGTAGTACTACACAAAAATCCTTTAATTGTAAGATATACCGGATTATATATGAATAATGTGGGTACAGAACCAGAACGTAGCTTTACTCTTTGCTTGCATGTAAAGAGAAAAGCATTTTGTCCTCAAAGTGTTTGCTGTATATTTTTGAAAAGTTTTTGGGAATCCAGTCTTCTCTCTTTGCCATTATAAGCCATTTCTGTCCTACTTCAATGTTTCGAGGAAATCTGAATCAACAACAATAATTAACATAAAAAAATGGGTGCCTCAACTACGCTATTAAAAGAAATTTTCGTTTTAATGTAGACAAAAAATATTGCACTAATACAATTTAATTAAATATAAAGTACTAAAACCAGAAATTTCTGATTCAATAATATTAAGTATGAAGATGATTTCGGCTGTATGCAAGCCACGCCTTTGCCTTTCTTTTTTTCAGTTAATGACATCTCGATAACATATTATCGATTGCGTCAATCTCTATGAAAGTGGGGTTATGAATTTCAGAAATTCACGTATTTGATATATTTTTTAATTGAATTCGTATATATTTGGGTTATTAGTGCACTTGAATGGTATAATTTTACGGATATATATATGTAAAAAACTTTTGTGGTAGTGCTTTTAGACAACTAAAAATTTTAATAGTACTTACATGTGAAATGTTTAATTTTGCGAATTTTCCTTTTTAGATGAGTTACATCCGGGCATTGAACACGTTACCATGACTAGTAAACGTCCGTTTAACACTATTTCACGTTTTAAAACCAATTATTTTTCAAAAATAAATGAAATTTTTTTAGTTGTCAGCTGACCCTAGGTTCATACAGGCTCATAGCGTATAATGAAGTGGTCTCGTCTACCCATCTCACTCTAACATACGTGTATACTAACGCTCTTTCACTTGCATTGCCAATCTATGGCAATATATACTAAATCTATGGTCGCGTGGGACCGGCGGCGGCGGGCGGCGGGCGGCGGGCGGCGGGCGAGCACAGGTAATTAACGCGCGTGGCACTATCAATCCCCCATCGCGCACAACCATTAAACTAACACACAGTTTGACAAATCACGGGCGTGTCGGCGCGCGCCGCGGGCGGGGCGCGGGCGGAGTCTGATTGATGTCTCAGACCCTTGTCTATTCCGCCAGTTCTTAAGGTATTTGGAGCATGAAAACGAATGTGAGCTTAATTTTTTACAAGAACTAATATGAGCCGTGAAACCCTCATTTTTTAGGAGTGTGCACTCGACACGATCGTTAAGGAGCTCGTGCTGATCCACGTTGTAATCTCTTTTTTACTAGTACACCTTCTGAGGTCCTATGTCCTATATATTATTAATTGGAGTCCTGCAAGTTCCACGAGTGCGACTTTGGTTGTAACGAATGCAGCGCTGGGCCCTTTAAACGGAGACTACGCGACAGATCACCCTCTGAAGGATATTGTATTAGGGGGTTAATTGAGACCTTATGCCCAGATCGTGGCACCTGCCTGACACTCGCTGGCGAAACATGATTTTTGAGACTACTGCAATAAAGCTTAGTCCGTGAGAAGCCTAGCGATAACTAAGAAAATCCGGGTAACAAACTGTTGATAATGACCCCCCACATTAACTGTCATTCGGCCGCCAAATCTGCCCGCCGATGGAGCAGGAAAAACGAAAACACTTTAACAAATGACCCGACCGGTCGTGCGCCACCGACGTCGACAAGCCGAAACAAATTGTCGACTAGCGTAAATCGGGAAAAAACGTAGCGGCAAATAGTACATTTAAGCACCGGCACATTTTTACCGCAGCGACAGCGGCGGCGGCCACTCTATATAAGGCTCGGCTAGATACACCAATGCCCCAGCCTGATATGGGATAAATGAATTATTTCTTTGTTTGTTGTTAATATAAATTACCTGGTATGATCTACCCGCACAAATCGACTTTAACGTTAACCGTTGTAACTCCCTTAAGTATTACTTTAAAAGGATCAAAAGGATTCGTCGTAACCTTTTTATGGGAATAATATAGAATACAATAAAAATAGTTTATTCTAAAAAGAAACAACACGCATTATACATAAATTAATCATGAAAAAACTACAGCCTAATAATTATGTAAGCTAATTTGCAACAAAGTAAACAATTAAAAAAACAATGCTCTCAGTCATCATTTAATTTCAGTTTGCGAATTATAAGAGTGGCACGTCTAAAGTCATATTAGCCAAAACCTCTTATAATGTGCTTTCACTTGGTAGATAAAATCGTTCCATTGTTGAGGCGTCATATAGACGTCATATTTTTTTCTCTGTTAAACGTGAATTTCGAAGTAAACTTCATTAGATTGTCATCCGGCAAGGGCAACCCGATAGAGTTTTTTAAAACGCCGTATAAGTATAGAACGCCCACCGGGCGGTGAGCTTCCCTTATTGCCGATTGAATACAAACGTACCTACATATTCAAGCAGCCAGAAGCAAGAACGGAAGGGAATCGCTGGCGATCGAGACAGCCAAGATAATCTCGTTTGAATATAATTCACAGCCCAGAGCGCCTTTAAACTCGGATGTTTTCCGAGATTCTCATTTAAAGCCGCGATACACGAACCCCTACTGTCAACCACTAGGAAGTCTCTTTTGAGTAATTGTGTCTTTTCGAACAATTGGACAACCACTTCTATCTTGGCTATTGCAACTTCAATGTCTCCTTACCAAGGGAGAGTAGATACAGTTTCAGGTTGCACTGACATTGGTCTTAAAACTCAACAACAGTTGGGTGTGTTCCCGAGCGCCCGCGAGTCGATGTCGCGAGTGCTCGCGCTCCGCGTGAAATAGCCTGGAATGGAAATAAGTACGAGTAAGCGGTTCACGAACGATTGCACTTCACATCGCCACTTATGAATTTTGTACACACCGAATTTATTCCGTAGGAATTTCTCTTTTAGTGTGTATGTAGTATACGCATTATATGCTTAACCCTTAATTACTCGCACGGGGTCAACTTACCTTTACGCGGTGCAATGCACCTTCAATTATCTACAACGCGTCATGGAGCTAACATTGACTCGACGTCGGGCGACCACCAAAAGTGCGACAAGAAAAAGCATATCCGTGCGAAACGCTATTTCCTGCAAGAGCGTGCGGTGGAACCAGTTCAAGGTCATCAAAAACAACGGGTAAACATAAATGCAACCCCTAAAGTTATAAAAAATCGACTTACGGAGGCACGCATTACAACTCTGGAGAATCAAGTAGTCCCATCGATAGCCAAGCGTGGATTATGCGGTAACGGTGCAAAAATGCACGAAATGTACTGGTTTTGTTTTCAATGAACACTCTCGGTTCTATTGTCAGTCTTATTATGATACCAGTAATTCGGATTAGTTTGTAAGAATAAATGTTATTTTAACTTTGATTTAACGATGCTTCAGATTGTCATTTTAGAGAAGAGTTTTAATTCCATTTTTTATAACTTTTTATTAGTCTTTGTTTGAGTTGTTCGTTTGAGGTCTTAATATGTAATATTTTTAATACCATTATTAATTCATTAGAAATCTTCGTAATAAATTGGGTCAATGGGAAGCCGAGGAGCCCATGCTAATAGTTGTGTGATTTCCTTCGGGTAACTTAGGGTTAACGGTTCCTACTTCTGCCGTCCACTAACTAAAGTGCAGCTAAATGACAAATGGTCAAATAGCAAAAAATAGAGCACAAAATTCTCTTTTAAAAGCCGTTAAAATTAGTTAACGGGTTCGACTTATCGGAACTTACCCCAACGATGCCGCTGAGATATCATTAAACAATTTCAATATTCTAAAACTGGGTAACGGTTTTTTATGATATCCCAAAAATCCCGCGTTTTAGTTGGCGGAGGGCAGACATTAGTTTTACTAAAGTAGTTGTCTCCAACTAGAATCGTTATGGAACCTTTCTACTGGACCCAGCTTTCTTCGTTTAATTAGGTCACATAGAGGTCATCTTTTTGTTGCGCGATCATGTGCACTTAGACGTTTAATAAGGCAACAATTACATTGCTCTCTTAATGGCCTTATGTTGAATGTTTTTAAATGTCATGCTTGCCACTCCCGTGCGCTCCCACCGACACGTTAACACTGGCACACAACTACACTAAAACTCCCTGCACGACTTACACATTCCTTTTTGCTGTTGATGCGCCACACCGCGTTACCCTCAAGGCGATAGCTGAAAACCAGTGCGTTGCTTTTGGGCAACACCCGCACTGAGCTATGGCCTGTTTGGCGTTTTTTTGTCCTCTTTTTGTTTTCGTTTTTTTGTTTCATATAACAATATTGTGTGTGCTTGTGGAAAGTCAATAAATGTATTCTATCTATCTATCAAATGTTTGCTTTCCTTTGGAGATGCCTCCGCCCTACCGCCGACCCTGCGGCCTCCGTTTGAAAAATAAACTTTCCTTTGGCGTAATGAGCCGTAAGCGAGACACATGTATCTGTTGCCGCCGCCGTTTGTTTCCAGAACTCGCTCGCCTCCCCGATCTGATGATACCTCGTAATGGCTTTGCAATTAGCCTAATGTTTTTACCGACTTTTAAACATTGGTGTCGTCTCGTGCACTGAAAACACGCATACGTAACACAACTTGTCTGTAGGTACATACTGATGAGCGTAATCATCGTTAAAAAGTTGTAACGACGTTATGTATAATGTAGGATAAGACAATGTCTCCGTGGCCGAACAGTTGCCTTGCTGGTCTGCACCCAGAGGTCCCGAATTTGATTCCCGGGCCGGGAGAAATATTTTTATGGCCTACATTTATTTCTCTCGTGAGGTTGAGTGTAATTTGTGGTTCGCTATGTGTGTGTTCCTGTGTCGCCGGCCACCGCTACCTGCGGCGCTGCGTGGAACGACCAATCTCTTGTGCGCAAGAGATTGGTTGTTCCACGCAGCACCTGAACAAAATATCGGATAGAATCGGTTTGTTCCTGTATCTGTTATCTGAGTGCATACAAAGGTAGCACTTTACATCTTACAATACGTGTAGTAATTTTTCTGGTCTTTGCATTGGGTTGATAAACTGTAATAATATATTCAGTTTTGGAAATAAATAAATAAAAAAGAATTTTTTCAAAGAATTTAGTTTATTTTCCGATGTAGGGATAATAGTAAAAAAATAGGTTAAATTTCGGATAATATTCAGATTCAGTACTATAATAATATACAATAATAATATTTTTATGAATTATATATCAATAGGTTGTTATGAGGACGACGCTAGAATTTGATTAACACTATCAATATTTTGAATGAACTTGACCCGTTCTTCACATTTACGAGTGTATTTCGAAACGCTAACGTCACTAGCACAAAACACTGAAAAATACTCATCGCTCGAAGGATGTACGAGATCGTGGAGTTCCAGTGATTCATTAACCAATATTTTTGTTGTTCTGTACGTCAAATTTTGAGTTACAGAGTTACAGAGGGTCTCGAGAAAAGCAGGAACATTGCCTAACGAACTGTATTGTGTATAGATTTTTTTGGGATACATGTTTCCGTCCATATTATCTGGGCCACCTGTACTAAGAAGCTTAAATCTCAATTGAATGAAAAATATAATAGAGCGTCTTTCTCTGCTCTGAAACTTTGCATTGTAGCGTCTTCGAAACATGGACCGTCGTTTTCACCTCATAATTCGCTAAATAGCGTGAAAAAATCAACCGTCCTCAAGTTTTTCTGGACAAAGAGCATCGAGATAGGTAGAGCCTAATGGGAAGCAGTTTGTGTAGTAGTAAAGGCGGTGTAATTGGCCCGTAGGGTTTGTTAGTTTCGATGGCCTTTGTTACTTCTGCTGCCTCTTGTCAGTTTAATAAACTCAAGTTGCAATTCTCATAAATCGTCTCGCGGAATTCCTTTCATAAGCGCAGCGGTGCGCGGACGCGGAGCCACGCTTAGCGCGAGGAGGAGCGAGGTTTACTTTACCCTAACCGGATATTAAACTTATATTATTGATCAGCTGTTTACTGTTGTGCTGCTATGGCCTCAGGACTCGTCCGGGCATGCAGCCCGGCGGTTGGAGAACCAATATTATTGTTTCCGCAAACCGGGATATCAATTGTGCTGTCGGCGCGGAGCGCTTGCGTCTAGCTTCCCGGGAATGGAGTATAAAATTCGATATCCACGGACTGCTGAACTACAAAGTTGGCAGTCATAAAATCACTGTTTAATGGTCTCCCTTTGAGAACGAGTGAAAGAAGTATCAAGGCGAAGCGATGTCTGCCGCAGCTGGGGTGATTGAGCTGGTGGAATTACTCGAGTGCGTTTCGCCGAAGTGCTCAGCAATCACTTTTATGACGCGCCTCCGATTTAAATACCTCTCTTTCAGCTTTACGATTCCTAATTTAGATTGCACTCCTCTCTACTGGTCGTAGAGTGCACGCTACAGCTCGCACTTTACAATTATGAGGATTATGTGCTCCATTTCCGCTGAACGTTTCCTCGAATGTGATGTTGCGATCTAAATACGAATGTTATTTAAATGAACATTCATGAGTTGGTATTTGCAGCAATTAGCAACCGCTTTAATTTGTGCCCCAAAAATTAGCCCTACGGAAAGGATCGACACCGTGCAAAATTTTGCAATTCACATGAAATATTTCGTTCGTTTGCGAGAACAAAAGGCATGCGGTGTCTGTTGTGGTTCCACTACTCCGGCCCGATTAAACCACTATCCTTTATCGCTCTCACAATTTAATAAATGAGAGATTTGTACGAATTTCCTCTCCCATTTACAACAGCGTAAACCTTGTTTTTCACCGAGTTTTGTAAGAGTATTGCTTGTTTGACCGTGCATCTACTTGGATGTGGTAACGCCTCATTACAGACGAATTCTCAAGAGCAAAAGGCTTTAAAGAAAAGTTGCTTAACAAGATTTGTATATCGGATTTCGAAGGGCTGCTGCGTCGGCATTGGCGTCGGCGGCGGGTCGATGCGCGATAGATCCAGCCCCGCGGGAGGCTCATTTAATAAACTCACTTCTAATTGCTAGCAAGATTTCCCCCGGCAGCTTTATTTAGCGGGAGCCCTCCGTGATTACTTAAATTGATATTGATATTTTATTGGCCTCCCGGCGCTGGTGGATGCTCTTCGAATTAACGTTGAGAAGCCGCGATTACTCAACAAGTGATGGATTCACGAATACAATGACTTGGGACAGATTCGTGGAAAAATAAAGTGTACACTGTACAGTCTTCGGGTCTTAGACGATTGCTAGAAATTTCATAACATGTTCATTACTCGTGGTTTCCGTAGATGAGTTTTTCAAAATTGTGATCGCCGTCACGTGACCACTTCCACAACGTGATGCAGTCTGTTCGAATGTCTAACAACTTCTTCTAATGACTTCATTGTGAAAATGGTATAATTTGTCTGTGCCTCTGTGTCGCTGTAATTTAGTGCGCTAGAGCTTATATTTCTTATTATCTCTATTTTTTTCGGATCCGAATCGAGTATATTATTCATTATATTATTATTATTATTATCTTTACCGAAACGTTAGTTTTTTTAACAGCTTCATTTCTTACGTATAGTAATAGCGAAAAGCTAACAACTCGACGTGTATACATTTTTACAACGATA
This sequence comes from Hyposmocoma kahamanoa, assembly GCF_003589595.1. Taxonomy (NCBI): domain Eukaryota; kingdom Metazoa; phylum Arthropoda; class Insecta; order Lepidoptera; family Cosmopterigidae; genus Hyposmocoma; species Hyposmocoma kahamanoa. The sequence goes on along the minus strand of NW_020655740.1, from coordinate 1,048,348 downwards.
ATTGTAAGCAATGCATTGTATATTAAAACTTTACCGGAAATATATAGACTACTTCAATGTAACAATCATAAGAATAACCGTTCACAAAGCGAACTATTCGTATTACTCTAGCTAGTGCCCGCGACTTCATTTGCTCTATTTTACCAGTCTTAAGATTTATTTTTATGACAAAAAGTGGTACGTCCTTCTAGATCCCAGCTATCTATATGACATAAAATTGGTTCAGCGGTATATGCGTCAAAACTTAACAGCCACGCATTTATAATTTCTTTGATTGAATGTTTATTAACAGGAGGTTAAAAATACTGCGATATTCGATATAAATGTTCAATAATCGACTTTAATGACTATTCATTTTGTCTACTGGAAAATGGTCTCCATATTAACAGCTAGATAAGTATCTGGCGATTTTCTTTGACAATAACTAATAAATCTATTTGTTGTTCCAGGTACTGTCAGCCGGAAGGGCAAACAAACTCCACTAGCCGGGTGACACTTTTCGGCAAAAATATCCCCTTACAATATCGGTATCATAGAGCAGGGGCGTTAGCGACGCTCCCTGAGTGACACCTCCCTACAGTTGATAGACAGCTCAGATTCCTCTCCGTCCTCGGAGATGTCACTTTCGCTTCCACGAAATTGACACTCAATAAGGAATTATTACGTCGTGTAATATTGTCGTCAGCTATTTAAAACGGTGTTTTATAAAACCGAATACCTTCATTTAGTATAATGGTACAAAGCGATTTGGTATTGCATACCTACCGAATTTACCTACATCGCCGTTTAGCACAGAACCGTAAACCGAAAACATTAAACCACTTACATCGTTTGCGACTTACGTTCATTAGTATAACTTATTTATTAAGCGGCGACGGCGCGCGGCTTCAGCAGAACTTTAATTCTGGGAATTGTCAATGGAGTAAAGTCCACGGCGACACCGGCGGAACCTACCGCTGATTATATTCGGCGAGAGCGATCAATGTCCTTTTGTGGGTAATTAACTCCGACTGTGTAGTACGGACATAGGTAAACATGCCCAATTGTCTGATCACGTGAGCCCCAGATGGGTCAGCGCGTTTTCAACTATACCCTATTCTTAGTAATTACCGAGCCCGATCTAGAATAGCGGTTTAGCTTACAGAGAATCGGCCACGTTTCCAGTTAACTACCGATGACACGGATTTTACAGAAGACAGGATACTGGAAAGGCCGTGTTGGCTTGATAACTTAAAGATCTAAAGACACTAAAGTCGCGTCATTTAGGCGAAGGTTCAGTTAATCCTTCTGAACATGCGGCAACTACTGCCGTTCACGAAACCAGTTATACTACCCTTTATCTGATTAACAGTAAGCCTGTCGCGAGTAGATCGATTCTTTTTCTTCACTTGGTCCCCGTCTGTCGTAACAGCTGAAGTTTCAGGGAAGACTGAATTTTCCCGTTTAACAAAGTTGGTTTACAAACTATGCTATGAATGACTAACGTTTTAATTTCGGATCGTTAATGTCAATCAGATATTTTGGCTTCCTACACATTTTAACCAAAAGATTGTTCGTCTCTCCAAAATGAGAACATGTCATCATTAAAAAGCTTTGCAAACATTAAATGTTGCCTCCACGTACTCGTATTTGTACGAAGCTATTCATTTTCATTATTGATTTGAGGCGCAAATGTGGGCACACCCGGGTGACAAACTTGACAGAGAAGGGAACGAAATCTACGGATTCAACTTGAAGCTAAAGACTCATCAATCAATTTAATACAATATTCGGATGGAGTTATGTAGAGCCGCCTAGCTCACTTAATGAGGCAAGGTCAAAGTTTGCGGAGTTGCCCCTTCATCTCCGCGTGTTAGGCATCCAAAGATTGTTTTAGAGCCATTTGCTGCCATCGCACTTAGAAACTTGAGGCATTGCGGATTCAGAATGGGCTGCTGGATGTGATTGCTGATTTCAATGGCCAAACTTCTTCTTAAGTCGCTCTGTACTTTCTAAGTTCACCTCTCGACGGCACAAGTTACTTCTTATTATGCATACTTGAAATACATGGTTTCCTGGTCGCAAAGTGTGTCCAGTTGGTTCAGATTCAAAACACGAGCCTCTTGCTGTCCTCCTTTTATGCCTATTTATACAGTGTGAGTTGCTCTGAAACTACTTTTGAGCTTGTAGTATTTACAATTACAATTACAATCAGCCTGTTGTATCTCTGTTGTAGTTTTTAGTTTTGATAAATAAATCATAGGTATTAATACTGAGTAAAGGTTGCCGAATAATCGTCTTCCAGTAATCAGTTAGTGGGTGTCGGCAATTAAGCGCGGGACTGTTAATAAATCGGAAAGTTCAGCGAGATAGATGGCAGGCGGCTCCTTCATACTTTATTACTTTTCACTCGCGCCGCGCCGTGAGATGCCGCCGCCGCGCCGCCCTGGCCGCCAGGTCTTGCTCGGATTTATAGTTAGCGTTACTGCCGTTTTATAGTTCTGTTCTTACGTGGACGTGTTTCCCGTGATTGTACCTTATTTTAAGGAAACTCATAATGTTATATAGTTCTGAGTGTAATCTTTCATCCAGTCTCCTTTAAATGTACGATTATTTATGACGCTACGTACATATAGTGAGTACCATGTTACTTACATGGTTATATGAGTTGGAACAAAATCTCACCTATTTTTAAAAATCACTCGAAAGCAAAAATTGCTAAATCATGTAGGTTACAATTACGAAGTTGCAGAAGTCGGTTAGGGGATCAGTGAAGCGGGAAACGGATTAAATGTAGAATATCCGAACAAGTCACAGCGAACAAACTCGGCGAGGAGTTTCCGGAGCAAGTCCATCCAATTGATTCCTTTGAATTATTGAACATAGCAGCGGCCGCCGCCGTCTCCGTTCGACGATCGCCTCTCACACCGTGACCCAGATGGCATGTCTTTTATAAATATAAAGAAGTTTCGTGCATAACAAATTTTAATAATATTGTTTCTACCTCGCATTTTAGGCTATTTAAACAGCTATTGTATTACCGGAGTGTACTCACTGGTGACCGGTGGCGAGGCTTGAATTTGTCGTTAGTAAAGCTGGCAAAACAAAGAACACTTTAAGAAAAACTTCTTTTCCCGGTAAAAGGCGCCTTGGCGACACTTAATTACAACACTTATTGGCAGACAAGATACTAGTAGGTACACTTCATTTCAGTGGTTAACTAATTCCACGTCTGTATGAACCGATTTGACGGTTCTTTTTTGTTGGAAAGAGGGTACCTCAGTATTGGTTCCATTTAAATTGAAGAAAATATTCCAACTCTGAGGGGCAAACTAGGGGATGAATCCAGTTTTTAAAACCGATGTCAATAAAACTTGGCAAGTAGACGTAATTCCACGAACTTTTGAAGTCGTTTTTTTAATAATAAAAGTTACAATTATTAAAGTAATTAAAACAATTTATGCATTTATTATAATGAACAAACTTTCGTGAATTTTTCAGTTACGACTACAAGTTAACTTGACCTTCTACGTTCTTTAGGACTGGAAAACCCAAACAGATATTGCGTGTGCAAATACAAATACAAATATTTGTACACATATTTGTCGTTTAACATTTTACAGAATACTAATTAAAAGTTGTATTAAAATGTTATTATAATAGTTTTGTTACATCAAAAAAGGAGGAGGTTCTCAATTCGACTGTATGTTTTTTTTTGTTTTTTTTTTTGTATGTATGTTACGCGATAACTCCGGTATTTGTGAACCGATTTACATGATTCGTTTTTTGTTGAAAACTTTACTTTACGTACTTCCATAGTGGTCCCGTTTCATTTTGAAGAAAATCATCCACCTCTAAGGGTGTTTGTTCACGTATGAAGATTCATTTTTATAAATAGCGCCTAAATTTTACTTAAGGAGCAGTTATTTTAATGGTTGATTTTGCTATTTCTCCATTTCAAGGCGTTTTTCTCTCAATATATTTTGAGTAGTGAGAACCGATTTTTATTATCTCCAGTGTCAAGTCCAGTATAGTATCGAATTTAAGGATATTTCAATAAAACTTAGCAAATAGACGTAATTACACGTACTACTGGGTCGGTTTTTTTAGTACTCTGTACTGAGATTATTCAACGATTCTCACATTAAAACAAATTAAACTTTAAAAATCGACGGATTGAAATAACGTTTATATGTACACGAACGCTGTTCGACTACAAACCGATTTCTTTCGAACTAATTATCGGCCGCTACCCACGAAAGAAATAAACTCCGCGAAATCGTGACACATCGATGAAGCAAATAGCATAATGGGGTATTAGACATTGGGCACGTAGCCGCAAGTAACTTATGGCGCAGCGGTATGAAAGTAGCCGGTTAGATACCGGCTGCTAAACTTATCTAAATTAAGATTTCACCTCTTTGGAAGCACCTCCTCAACAAACTGCACCGCGGACCGTAACGCGCTTCATTTTTATTATGGACTTCGCCTGCGCCCTATATTTGACAAGAACGTTTCTTACCACTTTCTTAGCTCTAATTAAAACGATTTTAATTTAGCGCTCGTTTCCTTCATAGCCGAGTTACTTTTGATTTGATTAGGCAATTCAATGGCCCATTTCGTTTGCAAAGGCTTTTTCTCGACGCTTGAAAGCCGCATCTTTCGCGACGTTATTTAGTAAGATCTGGCACAGATTACGTGCGGGCATTTTTCACGCGGCTCAAACAAAATTCCATTAATGCGGCGGCGTCCCGCTTGCCGGATTTCTTCATTTCCGAGGGTCCTAAACTGCTCTCGGGGTTCCATCGGGCAAAACCACACACGCAACCGCCACCCACTTCTTTCAAGGATTTAAATAATTCCGGGACTCGATGGTTCGAAGCTTTGGGCAAATAGGGTTCTTACTAGTATCATAAGAATCACGTTTTATTTCAAGAAAGACATGTCGGAAGCTGTATTTGGCCTGCTTAACGTTGGCACTAAATGAAACCAAGCAGCCAAATTATCTATAATCGAAAATTATAATTGGTCATCCGCAAAGGGAAATCAATCCAAAGTACTGTCAAACCATGTTATTAGTATTCCACCACAGCGTTTCGCGGGTTTCAAAACGTGATTCTTCCTCCATTGCGTGACATTAAACAAAAAGTACGCTCCCAACGCAAACATTTTTAATTCTTTTCTTCCATCTGAACAGATATGACCCGCTAGTCATATTTATTCAATGCGTAATTTTAGCGTGTTACACCTGAAGCTGCTGATACATAGTATAGATAATATTATATTTACAACTACCACAAGTAGTCGTTATTACTAATATTTAAATACTTCAAAATAACTTACTGGCAATGAGTTTTTGTACTGCACTTTTGAGTCACGCCTTGTATAACTACGATTATACAAATCACGGTATGTCCGGCCCATTTAGGCAGATTAATGTGTAGTTCATGAATGTGTACCAAACAGTACCATATAAAGTCTTTGTTTGTTAACATGTATTACAAATACATCTACCTACCTACAAAATTATTCAAAGTTACACATTGCCTGTACAAGTTAAAACTACAACAAAGTCACGCCGTGTATCATATACATTTTCTGTTTGTTCGACCGGATTGGACTCGTATGATTTTTTCATGACGTGTGTATCACTTAGCTTTCGACTTTTTTCAGCAAAGTATATCTTGAATTTCTATACTCGACTTGAAGGCCATCCGACGCAGATCTTGAATTTTTAACCAATTTGCTCAGTAGTATTTATTGCTTGTACAGTCGATGTTTTATTTTGTTAGAGTTGTCCATTATTTCACAAATCGTACGCAGAAAATTCTGCAAGATAAAGGGCGGGAAACATAGGGCTGTCTGTTGGCGTCAGGACGTTGCGGTGTGTCAGAGTATCGGACTGCACGCTGCTCTATTCACTGTCCGCCGCAATTCGCGACTCGATCCCGATACTATACAGCTGTGCTTTTCTCTTGGCTGTACCTACGCTCGTGAAACTCCACGTCTGGAACCTTTTGCCACTTGGTTAATGTTAGTCTTGTTGGAAAGTTGTTGTAGGTGATATGTTTCTGTGTTACTATAGTGATCCATCGTATCAATATTTCAATTGACAATGTGGTCTTGATTTGTATATTGGGTCATACGTTTACTCCCAGGACAAAGTCAAATTAAGTCGACTACAAAAAAGAAGGTTCCGCTGTTTCCTAACGCCTCGTGGTCATTTGAAAGCCTCAAGGAACAAAATAATTTCATGAGCCAACGCCGTGCTGGCGGCGCTCCAAACACAGCATAATTACCCTCAACGTTCGGGGCACAGAATAATTGTTTCTGTCATTATTCTATTTGTATTTGCTTTAATGAAACTTGCTGGGACAAGTTTTTAATTAGCTGAAATTTCTCCTCGGTCTGATTTAAATGTTGCGCACTGCCGCTTAAGTTTATTCTCTTTGTACAGCTTAGTCTTTCTTTTTGGTTTACGTTTGTGCGCGTTTGGCTGTCGTTTTAATCTACCAAAACTTGAAGAAATTCTTCTCTATCTAATAGACCTGAAAGCACATTTGCGAACTTGTGCTGGTTGCACAATAAATAATATTTATTAATCAGCCTAATAAAAATTTGTTGTCTGTTCTCTGCCTGAATGTTTTCAAGAAATTTACAGAGCCCAGATGCACCCGGTGTACTGACATTTTTAAACTATATATCTGTTTAATGATTCAGCAAATGCATACTTGCACTTGTACTGAAACAGATTGGCTCAGAAATGGGAGTATGCACTCACGGTCAATACAAATACCCTGAGGGTCATCAAACTTGGTCAGTTTCGACGCACACACAAGTGGCTTATCGTTTTACCAGTAGATTATGGAACGGGAATAGCCGTTTCGACGTAGGCGCCAACGATTGATTGTGAATCCCCGGCGCAGAACATATACAGTGGCAAGGACCATCCGCCGCACATACGACATCCGTCCGAAACAATTGCTATCAAATAAGTAATACTCGAGCAAATGAACAGGCGTATGACGCGAATGAAGATTCATACTTTAGATAGTGTCTTTTGATTTGGTCGAGTATTGCTTACTTGGTGTCGGACGGACAACGGGAGTGACACCAAAGTCAAAGTCAAAGTCAAAGATTATTTATTCCATAGGTAAAATAAATTTACACTTGAAAACGTCACATTTAAGCTACTGCTCGTTCACTACGCTGACCTCCCTGAGAAGAACGAGCAAGAAACTCTAGGGATTGCTCTTTTCAAATAAACTTAAATGCTATGGAATACACTTTGAATCAAATTTGTGTGGATTCTGGAGCCGTGTCGTCTTTCATACAATCATTATCTAACACGTAGTCTTCAATTGTGTAATATGATTTTTCGATCAAAATATTTTTAATGTAGTTTTTAATGTTAGGAAACGATAAACTTAAAATATGCTCCGGAACCTTATTGTAAAAACGTATACAGTTCCCCATAAAAGAGTTGTTTACCTTGGTTAAACGAAATCGTGGTACCATGAGTTTGGACTTAGCTCTTAGGTTAATATTATGGATATCTTCTTTCTTATTGAAATTATGTATATTTTTACGGGCATATAAAATATTTGAGTAAATGTACTGTGATGCCACAGTCATGATACCAGTCTCCTTAAATTTTTCTCTGAGAGAAACCCGAGAGCCTAGACGGTACACAGAACGAATCGCTCGGTTTGCAATACAAATATGATTTGAATATCTGCCGCTTTACCCCACATGAGAATCCCGTAGGACATTATACTATGGAAGAAACTAAAGTAAACTAGTCTAGCAGTACTAACATCAGTAAGCTCACGTATTCTGCGAACTGCGTATGCAGCGGAGCTTAATCTGCTGGCCAGGGAAGATATATGTGGAAACCATTGAAGTTTACTATCTAAGGTCATTCCCAAGAAAACTGCTTTATTAACAAGGTCTAACTTTTCTCCGTTTATTTCTGTGCTTGGACTAGTCGATTTTACGTTAGATAATTCAAATTTAACAAATTTTATCCTCTTCACCATGTTTCTTACAATGCGCCGATGCCATCGAAGGGCACGCCTTGCGCGCACTGCACCTGTTGTGCTTTGGTTTAACACATAGGGTCGTATTCCGGAACTGTACTCAATGTTCAAGTCAGGACTTGAGTATGATTTCTAGTGCTTGAAATCAAGTCCTAACTTGAGCATTGAGTACAGTTCTGGAATACGTCCCTTAGTCTAAACGGTCAATTACTGTAGTCACTATTTGCCAATATTTGCATGTTTTCTGAATTTCGAATGCGACGACTTAGAATAAAATGAATGTGATTGTATTCGCTACAGTACCTAAGCAGCGCGAGCCACCGCTCTCCTTAATTTGGGCGATTTCGCCTTAATTGCTGATTTTCTAATTAATCTCCGCACTTTGATTAATAGGCCTCCAATGAGCCTCCCCGGGAGACGATGATTTAGTGATTTTGCTTAAAGCCGCCATTTTCCTTTCAGTTTAGGTTTTCACTCGCTAATTAATAAGTAGAGTGTCAAGTTTTCAAAGTTGAGACGGTTGTTTCATTACTTTTAAGTTTTTGCTGTTAAAGACTAGACCTCGACTCCTCACAGGAACTTTAACCAGTAATATAAAGTACCTATCAACGTACGATATTTATCGGGATCCACCGATTTTCATTGACACATTGCTTTAAAACGACCATTAAACGAGACAATCACAAATAAATACCAACCTTTGGTCGCTTATAGCGATTAGTGCATAAATGCAAAGAGTAAATGACAATCAGCGCACGGTTAAGAAAAGATGCTTTTGTGAACCAAATGTGCGGACGGACTAACTAACAAGTTAGTGAAAAATTACGCGTGATCTCAAAATGGCGTTGGAGACCGCCAGCTGATACAGGTAGCCTCGAAGAGTGGAAGCTGCAAAGGCCCTTCCGAGGCCTCAGACCGCGCGATCCTTCGGGCACATGGCCGGGCCGCCCCCGCAACCCGGCGGGGGTCGGCCACCCCTCTTCAGCCCGCTTTTTAAACCCATCACCGCTGGTCAAAAACCGGCTGTCCAATTCGGGCCTGGTGACATGGCCGGCCGATGCCTGGGAGAAATTCGTTACCAAAGGTCTTTGTTACGGTTGTGGAGGCGACTGGGACTTTAAAGGCGCCCTCAAAGTGGACGTTAATAGTTCGGAGTATACGGGTTACAAATACATCCACACCAAACCGGGATACCGGATCAAGGCGCGCTCTTGCGAGGATGCCCGCTTCATACACATCAACTATGTACTGCTGGCCGAATGTCTGCATTTCGAGAAGGTAAGTGAAAATGTAAATAAACATAAAATTAAAAATGTTACGTTTTCAATGGAAGCTATTCGTTTTAAATTTAGAAATTACGGCTAAGGATCCCCGGTCGGCGGGGTGGTATGTCGTCCACAGTTTGCTAATTGAACGACAGGGATTCGTTTGACAACCATGAGAAGCGAGAGTGCGAGTGGAGGGCGCGCGGAGGTGCGGGGTGTGGCCGCATGTGTGCCGGTAATTAAAGGTAGAGCCAGGTTTGACACTTGACACGGTTCCGCTTGAACGGAAGCTGCTGCGAAGGAATTGTACCTATTAATTAACCGTAGGTAAATGGGCTGGTACACTATTTCAAGCATTTAATGGTTTCGAGGCGCTTGGTGAGTGTTTTCTTAAGCTCTGTGTTAGAGATCGAATGAGATGTTTAGATTAATGCTGTGTATATCCAGGGGTCGCGTTTGCAACACTGAAAGTGGAGATGTCCTGAAGTGTTTAAAGTTCATTGTATAACTTTGAACATTGCGCTACGCAATAGTTACTTAGAGGTTCTCTATCAGACCCTTGTCCCTCGTATAATCGAATTGCCAATTTCTAATCATGACCACTCCGCCAAAATATGCGACAATGCTCTTTAAATAGTGCGGCGATGGGGACGGGCGAAGCGCGGGCTGTGGGGTACGGGGTGCGCAGGGTCGCACGAGCTCACTCTCGCCCATTTATTTCTTTAGGCATATGTAAATTTCTTTTATCTGCCATATTTCATAAGTAATCTGGCCAGCCAACCCCAATAGATTTTATATTTGAGAAACGTCTGCTAGCGGACCTTTCCATCGTAAAAGAAATAAAAAGCCGCATGTAGTGCCTGGCAGGCCCGCCAGGATCAGCCATCGCATCAGCTGGGAAAACTGGACATTTGGTGAGACAGCTGTTATGTGGTCTGTGATTCTCGCAATCCATCGCCCCATTTACATTTGATGGCGTAAATAATTCTGACGGGATGGATTTGAACCTTGGGTCTGTTCTGAGTTTGGACTCTGGTATGACGAGACCATCTCCACCTCGGGGTATCATAGTCTCACTTCAAATGCTTACGTACACTATTTACGTTCGCAAATTCATACGATATTTAACTACACAAATAATGTGCACTACCAACACACAGGGCATTCGGAAATTCACTGCATGATTTTACCGGAACGAGCTTGACGTGAGACTAAAAACGGAAAGCTGTATTTCGTCGTCTTTTTCACACGTATTTCGTCGTATTTAGTTGTATTATAAAGAGTTCTTAAAGGTTCTTTAGCGAAGTTGCTCTCGCAGTCCTTTTTGCCCTTGCGTAACTGCGATGTACCGTGTGCGAGTCGTGTACGTTCGCACAGCGTGGTGCCGCCGCCGGCTCCGGTAGCGCCGTCCCAGCTAATTAAACCCGTCCTTGCCGCGCTGTGTTACGCGCGCCAGCAAACATCGTCAGTGATGCGATGAACTCGTTTCTACATCATTATAATTAAGGTATTTGGGTCCGAAAGTGTTATCATATTAAGACCAGTAAAAAGGCCGATTAGACCACCTCGAACCAGTTGAGCAAATGCACCTGACGCATGTCAACGTCATTCAGAATATTAAGGCGAAGTGGAATATAGAACGTCGAATTGATGTGACACGTCGCGCGGTCAGACGTGTCTCCTATTCATCGCGCCGCGCCATCTCCTGCTGCGTCTTGCGGCGACCTCAACGCGCCTCGTGAATTTCAAGCAGTCGCTCAGGCTCTGAAATTGATACCGGGATTTATCCCCCTATTACAACTTTACACAGCTCTGTTGATTTTTAAATCGATGTTTTGGAAACAGATTCAATGAGCTCCTCTGCACCGACAAAGAAATACAGTGCGAATACTTCTAAGAATTTCATTTTAAAAAACAAACTTCGATTCAGTTTTTAATATTCTTTCGACTCAAGTCGAAGTAGAAAAATCAATTTGTCCTGATAGAATTTGTAACGAAGAATCCTGTGTAACGAAGGAAGCAACGAGGGAGGTTGACGCGGTGTACGGCACCGCGTAGTTAGGTCGTTATCACAGGTGCCCGGCGCGGGTGTATCCACCTAAATCCGGTTACAACCCGGTTACCAGCCCGAGGATTACCCGCTTGATCCGGTTCTGCAGTCGTTTGCGACTTGATTTATTCACTTCGGGGGATTCTAGGTGATTTTTTTAGTCGAAATGGAGGGTTACGAGTGTTTTGATATTGTGGGATTTTTGTAGATTTACGAGTTTGTTTGAGTAAGTAGCTTGTTAAACATCGTTGTTTGGTTCGATATGCACTCGTGTTTAGGTGTTATTCCAACACCTCGTTAAGGAGCCGCGAGCTACTGATTTTCAATTTAAGTTTTGTTAGTTCGCATGGTCGAACAATTTGTTGAAACTATTTAATTCGAGAGCCAAACTTTGACCAGTAAAATGACAAATGCGTATTATTGGTACATTAAGCTAACAGCTCACGTGCAAAAACGTGGGCCATACCTGCCGGCTGATGTCCGGAGCGAGGGCCGTGTGCTCTACCTGTGTAATCCGCTACATTAGTGATTCCGGTCTCGATGCGATCCTCTTCAGAACGTTTGACTAATTTTGTCTGTTAATTCGCAACTCCTTAACGCATTAAACGTCTATCATTTGGACCCGTCTGGACCCGGTTTTGTGGCGAATTTACATAATTTTGTTGGGACGACGTGTCGTGACATCTCGAGGTTTGCGAGACCTGAATACATTGAATAAAATGTATAAAACGAATATGTAACGAAAACTCGGGAGGGATACCGCGCGCCTCAGACCCTGACTATGTAAAAGCGACTCATCTTTAAATATCACACGTACGAGAATTATTTTGCCGGAGAGAAGAGAAAACGCGGCTGGAGCAATATTAAAACTTGGCCATTTAGTGGGTTTGCGCGGCGAGCAAAAGGGCGTGTAGCTCGCTTAAATCGCTAAGCGTTTGCTTACACCTTTCATCGCGCCGCGCCGCCCGTGCCGCCCGCTCCGCTCACCCGTCTGCTGTACCTACATACACTTGCCCTAATAGATGCTCAAAAATGCTTCACGAAATTTGCTCCTATTATTTTTGTGCACGTGTAAACATACACAAAGATAACTTAAAGCAATAAGTTCAATACGAAGCTTCGAGAACGATTATTCGATTTCTCCTTTAGCCTTTTTATTTTGCTTTTCTGTTTATTTGTTCAGCGGTCGAAATATGCCTAAACCAATGAGGCGTGAAAAGACAAAATGATTTGACGAATAATGTGTGAAACGATAATCTGGGGACAGTCAGTGATTCGGCGATGATGAAGTGAAGTTAACTGTGGGCGAAGGGATCTGTGTGGGGGAGACCGAGGGGGTGTTCAGGGAGGAATTAAGGCGGACCATATCAATTTAACGATACAGCGAGCGGCAGGTTAGCGCGCACCTGCGCTCGCGGCCGGGCACGCTCTAATTGCTGGATTTGAGGCATCGCCGTTGACTTGTTTATGTTTACCAAATATCGCACAGAGGCCGACAAATCCTGAAACGGCGGAGAACTATGATTTGTACAGAAATCTGAAATTGAACCGTTGTGGGTCCCGCGCAGTCTTTTTGACTCCGGAATATGTTGTACTTGTTTGATTTGTTAACCACACGTCCGAGGTGGCGCATAATAAATTAAACCGGGCATCTATTTGACGTAAGAATTGCCGCCGATAATTAAGTATTGTTTTACTTCCAGGTAACAATACACAAGTATCATTATAAATCTTCTTTCCATCCACAGGAGACTGTGTAAATAATGTATACATATAGATGGATACGCATACGCGATGTAATGAGCTAATGCGGATAAACTTCTACGGAGGTAAATCGAGCAAGTGGCTTGTTTTCATGTGGATTTTCTTAATCTATAATTTTTAACAAGTAGACTCTTCAATTAACACGCTCAGTTCTGCCTTTATTACATTGTTGTTGGCGACGCCGCCGCAACAATCTCAACTCCACGAAGACGTAATTTAAAATTCGAGAGCGCCAATTATATTATGTAGTACCTAGATGGCGCGTATTCTAACGCTGTAACTAAATCGTATCATAAAATATCGCTGCGCATCGGTTGACAAACCGCTCGTGAATTAGTGATCGCTACTACGTGGTGCGTGTACACATAAACGAACTATACATTTAAAGCTCGACATACGAGGAGCAGACGCTACAGAACAGTTGTAAATAAATATTAAGCGCGGTAGTTAGCTGCGAGTTTAGTCGAATATCACCGAGTTGGAACATGTGTGTTGGCTAACTACACCATACGAACTATTTGTCAAATTTCTGATATCCTGGTTATATAGTAAGAGCGTATGCACACGTCGTATTTTATACGCGCATACGACGACGCGCGTTTGACGAAAGGAGGCGTAGAGGCTCAAAAAACAGATTGTTGCATTTGTATCAATTTAAACTCACGCGCGTAAAACGCGGTACAGACGCAAGAAACTTATATACTACATTGGAGTTTACACTTACAATTTAGTGTAGTTGCTTCATTTCAAAAAGTAACTGAAATTAACAAACGAAACTAAAATTAAAAATATATCTCTTATCAAAATGTGCTATACATACGCGCGACTACAACGTATCTGCGGCGCGTATATGCGCAGATGACGCGCGTTTACGTCGCCACTGAATTTATGAACGTGTGCAAAGGTTTACTCGCTGCGATTGCATCGCGTTTGAATTGCGTTTACGCGGGTCATCTGCGCGTCGTCGGCGTGTATGAAATACGCCGTGCGTACGACACCGACATAAAAAAGCAACTGCTATACATGGAAAGAAAGTCGTTAAAAATGAAAAAATAAAGATCTGCAACAACTACGGTGTGGTGAAATCGTTGAATTGAAGAAAGATTTTTCTTAATATACCTTTTAATAATTCCATCTATAGAGCCGTGAAGCCTCATACGAGACTCATGTCAGATCGCCTAACACTCATCTTCCCACACTGGCTTGCTAATTAAAATTGTTGTATGCCCCTAAAATAACACAGTGACATGTGTTTGTGCTCTGTTTAATTCCGCCTAAGTGGGGCTCCATCCCGGGATCGAATTTCGCAACTCTGATCCGCTGCGGTTATGAAACTACAGGGAAACTTTGCCTCTTCCACCACCGGAGCAGCGCGGGGTACCTAGCGTACTTACACGGATTCTGTTATGAAATAAGTAAGGTCAAACGAACATATATAATATAATACATTTTTTTTTTATTTATAAATTGAATTTATTTTATATATAATATCTACTTCCAAATTGTGCTGTTTGAGTATTTTGATTTACGAAAATTCTTCCGTGGACCTATTAGTACTTGGAATCGGTAGTTTTCTGAAAAGAGATGCTTCTTTTTTTGAACTCGTTTAGCCGCATCACACGTGTAGCTGACTGTAACGTGAATTTACCGTAATGCGGTTCTCTACGTATGGTGTGAAAGTTCATTCTGTACGAACAATCTAACTTGAGCAGTGCGCGAATAGCAGTTAGTGTTTGATCAGGCTTCATTAGGCGAGTCCATCAAACAGCCCCCGCTCGTTTTTGCCCGCTGGCGCCTCGTCTCTTGATTGGACATTCACTCACCGCCACTTGGTTAAATACCGGATCATAAGCCGATACGTGAATCATCCATAAACACTGAACGGTTGGAAACGGCATCTTTAAATATCAAAAATGGCAGTACACATCGGCAAACCGAACGAAATTTGAAACCAATAAACCGAAATGAAAATGTATAGGCAATTTGTATGCAGTACGGACGTACTTAATTGCGAAACTTTCAATCAGCATCGGGGACATAAATAAAATTTGAAATCGACCCAAATGTCCGATTTTTCGTCGATATTGCTTTAAATTCACGTTGTATGGGCGGTTACTTCCTGTTCAATTAATGGGAAATCCGTAACTGCACCCACTGCGCTGTTCGTTTGTTTGTCACGGAAATGCAGATCTGAGCGCAAACACATTTTAAAATTTCTTCCTTTAAATTTCACCAGACTACTCCGAGTTTTCATATCAAATAAACAGGAAGTTCCATTTACACAGCTGGGCGTTTAAAATATATTTAAATTTAAAGCGTTCACGCTGAGGGAGGCACTGCTTGCTCTCACAGATTAAAATTATCTATAAATTACTTCTTCTACATCTTTTCATGTCTACGAGGCTACCTGATAACATGGAATCTGAAAGGACTTAGATTCATCTTAAATCAAGACAAACGGGTTGGTGTATCGAGTCTACCACGGAGTGCAGTAGCACAACACAGAAAAACAATCGAAATATACTGCCCATCGTTTATCTCCTGCCAGTATCTTTAAATTCTCTCTCCGCATCTGAAAAACGATTCAACTGCAGTAAATACGTCGTGTTATTTCCGAATGAATACTAATAAATTACGAGATATTACATTTAGGCAATTTTTTTATGAGACCAAGTCTGGGACGAACAAATCGTGTGTCTGGTGGTTCGCGACACGCTTGTCCATAGCAATTGCAGTGCCACTCAGAGCTTAAATCGCAGAGATCTGCCACCGCGCCCATTACCTTAACACAGAAATTGAAAAGTCCCACGTTCCAGTAATTTTACCAGCGCTAAGAGCGTTTTCTCACACTACTGCTTGACGGCACAAATAAAGAAGAGGGCAGTACTTCCCTGGATGAGCCCTTTCACAAGGAGCTTCAGTGCTACTATAATGTCTGCATGTTTATTAGAATTTCGGATATAACCGATTGTTGCTTAGATGTGTTGAGCTTGTTTTTCACAATATTGTTTTAAATGGTTTCAACATCCCCTAAGGATATTGGTTTACAGCGATGATTCTTGGGTTTGTTACTGTAATGGTGTGAATATACCAAGTGTTAGCAGACGATTCACTCCTTTATTAACACAAACATTTTTACATTCCCAACTGTACCTTAAAAGGAGAATCGTATGCCTTGCATCTACTACCCCAAAACTTGATATGAACACTGTTAATCAGTTTTCTTCAGGGGTTTCGTCGAGCTGTGCTCAAGCTGTAATCGAGGTCTTGCATTTGGGTATGGAGTATTGCACCACCACTCTGATTTACGCAATGGAACCTAAGCTCGTCCATGATTTAGTACTACAATTATTTAGTCGTATTGAAGAACAAAAAGTACCAAACTGGGGAGATGCTAGACTACGCAAGGTTCCGAATATTCGAAATCTGAAAGAAGCCTTTATTATAATAATACGGCGGATTTTCTTGTGTATGCTTCTCACATATGGAGCGAGGCTATAAAAGGGCATGGCGAAGCCCTTGCAGTGACTTTAGAGATTTCTAAAGCCTTTGCCGAGGTCGGGCACGCAAGCCTTTAAAACAAGCTTTCCTCTTATGGACTTCCCCCTGACCTTTGCAATTAAATCTCGAATTTCTTGACCGAACGTTCGATTCGAGTAGTTTTAGAAGGCTACTCTTCCGAACATCGGGTAATAGATTTCCCAGGGTTCTGTACTCTCTTTATGCTGCACGTCAACTATATGTTAATTGCAGGTACCTTCGGGTAATTATAGGTACTTGACCAATGCGAGGGTGTCAGTGGAAAAGAAATTCAGTTTTGTCGAGACTCCTTGGTTAGTCGCATGGATTTGATACTTAAGGTAGTCTCCGAATGAGGCAATACGATAGATCTTGTCAAATTTAACGCTACCAGGCGAGTTTATTCTCCACAAATTGGAGTTCCTCTGGAGTGACCTGATTTCAACTTTTCGTCATATGTCCATACCAAGAACCGACCGTCTCCAGCTACTTGAAATGGACCTGTCGTCCAATTTGAACGTCAAAAATGCAGCCTGTAATATCTTACACTAAGTTTTTTTGATTATAGTGCCCCTTCCTAAAATTAAAAAGTAAAAAATTCCTAAGCGGCTGGAAGAACCGGAGGATATCTAATTTATCCTCTTTCAATTCTCCAGACTAGTACCGGCGATGTCGTCGCAGTGTTTACCGAAAGCCGGACTTAGCTTCCAACTTAAAAGGCAACTCACGTGTACCGCGCATCATTTCGCATTTGGGCCATTCCAGTCCGCTTCTAATACGCGCTAGTTGCGCGCGGGATAGACGCCCGGGCCACATTACCGGGGCGGATGAACGGGTCCATCCTTGCAGCTAAATCACACACCCAGCGAATCCATACCCAGAATGCGGGACCACCAGTGAACGCCCGTGAAGGCCAGGAATATGACTGACGGAGGTCTGTACACGCGCGCCCTCTGTCCCCTGAAATTACCGGGGAGTCCGTAGTCCTCCGGAAATCCATATACATCGAGTGAGCAGGTAGAGACGGACCGGACGATTGCTGTACGAAGCAGAAGTCCGGTCAAGTATTCTCCTACTTCTGCCACCTTTAAGATGGTTCTGCTAAATACCAACAGGCACCTTTTTCGATTCGCATTTAGTAGAGGTGAAGCTGCAAAGCCTTGAACACCGTATGCTTATCGGTATTCTACAGGATATATCAAGGAGAGTGTGAAATGGAATTGCATAATTTAATTCCACCTTCCCCTTTCCATCACCAGGAGTTTAGGCGTTGGCTAGGGTTCCAGTCCTAAGTTGTGTATACCCCAAGGATTCGCACGAAGTGTTCCGCTTCCACATTGATAATATAGCGAACGGCTAAGGTGTGGAATTCCAACGGAGAGATGGGCATTTTACGCTTAACTTAAAGTAATAAAAACAAGAAAAGGCTATTTACATAATTGCACCCTGCCAAAGTTGCGGTTGCGGTTGCTAATATCAAATAAAAAGTACGTAAGTTATTTAAATATTTACCAGGGCTGCAGTAAAATATAACGCAGAAACGCACACACTCAACATAGTTCCGCACGAGGGAAACCCTGTGTCGCGGGTGCCATGGACACACACATAGACAACCACAAATTACACCCAAACTCACGAGGGAAACAAATGTAGACCATACAAATATTTCTCCCGGCCCGGGAATCGAACCTGGGACCCCTGCGTGGTAGTTCGGCATGGTAACCGTTCGGCCACGGAGGCAGTTAATATATCCACAACTGAAATGAATTGGCCATAAAACAATGAACAGAAGAAAGGCTTCTGTTCATTGTTCGCTATCGCTCCATATACGCTTCTGGAGTTAGTTGTCAAACAAAACGGAACCGGTCTAATCCCGCTGCGTTATTTTATTTTCGGCGTTTAATTGGAAAGTTGCGTCTTGCGAGTTGGCTCCCGCAGGCTGGAAGGGTTCGTCGCCCAACTTAAGTTTTTGTATGTTTACCATTCAAACAAAGCGCGAGCAAATTTCCGCTCGCATAATAATTATGTTTCAGATTGGATGTCGTCTCAAAGGTATTTTATGAAAACCGAACTTTCTTATCAATCCCGAAATATCGACGAAAACATTTTCCCACGTTAATGCTGGCAGAAATATGCCTCAACAATATACTAACAAAAAAGGAATACAATTAAAGAAGGCATTAATTTTTACCGACTTCAAAAAAGGAGGAGGTTCTCAATTCGACTGTATGTTTTTTTGTATGTATGTTATGCGATAACTCCGGTATTTGTGAACCGATTTTCATGATTCTTTTTGTTGGAAAGAGGGTACTTCCATTGTGGTCCCATTTCATTTTGAAGAAAATCATCCACCTCGAAGGGTGGCTGGTCACGCACGAAGTTTCATTTTTATTTCAATTATTTTATTGGTTGATTTTGCTATTCTCCAATTCAAGGCGCTTTTCACTCTCAATATACTTTGAGTAGTGAGTACCAATTTCTATTATCTCCTGTGTCAAGACCCGTGTAGTGGCGAAATAGTAAACCGGTAACTGATTTCAATAAAACTTGGTAATTATATGTAATTCCACGTACTTGAGGTCGGTCTTTTAGTACTCTGTACTGAGATTATTAAATTGGCGATCATAGTTGCTTCTATTAAATTTGCGAAAGTAGCGAAGATTGGCGCACATGCTTTTGCTTTGAAAAATGCTTTTGAAAGCTTGTCTGTATATATTTCCTGCACATTCGGTATTTTTGCTGGTATGTGCCAGGACTAAGGGTGTGGGTGCGGGGTGGCGGGTCGGTGGTGCGGTGGCGGCTGAAAGGGCGTGAAGCGTAATGTTATTAAGGTCTGGCCGATACGCAGAGCAAACAACATCAATATTGCGCCGCCTCACTGTCGGGTGTCGAGTTGTCGACACGCCAAGGGATGCCCCACTTCAAACTCGAAAGTCGATAAAGTTATTTGCTCTTTTTAATATAGGTGAATGAATTTAGAAGGAATTCCGGCCAGCTAATAACTTACATAGGTAATAAGTAAATTTTTGATTGATAAAAATAGCCAAAATGTACCTAGACGTGAAATCTCTGCCAGAAACAAAACGCCATCCATTAATAGAACGTTCCATGCTTGGTATTAGAGGTTACCTCACAGTGACTGGCCTTCTGGGGTCGGGGGACCCTTACCACCAAGCTTGAGGATGCCCTTACACCTCGGGCTACAGGCGGGCCCCCCCTCCCCGTGAGCCATTCGCCGAGACGTCCATGTAGTATGCGCATCACTTTGACGGTGGAGTTAACCGCAGGGTTTTTGTGGTATACAGGGGCTACCGCTTGGGAACCCCCACATAACCGCTGGCTGTTCCCCGAGGCGAGTTGTATGCGCAACGCATTTCCCAGCGTTAAAAAAAGCTGTGACTGGCCCGGGCTTGCGCAAATAATTCGCTTTATAGCTCTTTGTCAACGATCGACCACCTCTGTGGTCGGGTGGATTGCACAATTTTTATTATTATTATTATTTATTTATTTGTTGTCTGCTTTGCACGCACGTCGCCCACCACACCTTATCTTAATTACCTACTGGCTTTGCAAAAACATCCGCATTTGATGGCCAGCACGCGGATTAATGGCATTTATAATATTTTGCTTTATTAAAAAATATAATGTTCGGCTAGCTTGCATGCGTCTAAATTTCTTGGGCTGGGATTGGGATTCTTTTATTATTTATATGGGATTGGGGTGTCTTCGACTGTCGACTGAACCGACGCACCTGCACGAAGAAAATACACGATGAGTACTATGCATATAAATAAGAATATCCCTGAGTTCACTTTACAAATCGCCAAAGCAAAGGTCTGATAGATATT
The DNA here is from genome assembly GCF_003589595.1 of Hyposmocoma kahamanoa. Lineage (NCBI taxonomy): Eukaryota > Metazoa > Arthropoda > Insecta > Lepidoptera > Cosmopterigidae > Hyposmocoma > Hyposmocoma kahamanoa. The sequence goes on along the minus strand of NW_020655740.1, from coordinate 1,027,884 downwards.
CAGGCATTTGTCCACGTTTGCCGAACCCCTACGTTTTACCGGTAAAAAATGCCACCCCCATATATAAACTGTGAGGCCTACCATGAGGATTTGTGAGAATTTAATTTAATTTCCGCGAAGGGGATCGCTGACAAGGACCTGGGTCAGCTGTCGATAAATAAGCCACAATAGGGGCCGACGTTGACGCTCGTTAACATGTCCCTTTGACATTCCGCTGTGGCGGAATGCTTTTTTGTGCATCTTTGCGCCGGGAATTTATAAAATCCATATTATAATGAACAATGCTAGTGTAAAGGTGAATAAAAACATTTACGACTACTCAAAACTCAAAATAATCTTCATTTCATAGGTAGGCAAATTACACTTGACAGCGTCATACTTAATAAATTCTACCGCTCATTCGTAAGGCAGATTCCCCTGAGAAGTGAGAGAGAGAGAGAGAGAGAGAGAGAGTGAAGTGAGAATGAGTAAGAACCTCTAGGGGTTGAACTTGGTAAATATACATTTATATACATTTGTCATTTACAATGGCTATTTCAACCATCGTAGATCGTGACTGAACTGAACAGTAAAAGCTGAACGGGTCACTGCCACTGCTGACCACCTCACCATAAAGGGACAGCAAATGTGTTGACTGTTGATCGTCTTTTGCTTGTTCCGTCATTGTTGTTTGATTATATACGGTGCGTAGGACACATTCTAGTGATATAAAGATGCATTGTAACGCAAGGGCCTCTTCACATGTGCTGCTGCTGCTGCTAGCGATGAAAGAGAGTCACGTCAATTTTTCAGGCGTTTTATAACGACTCGACTCCATTTTACAGGACTCGACTCTAAAATTAAGACTGGAGGTTCGAGTTTTTATTAATAAGACTCAGTCGTTATACTAAAAGACTTAAACGACTCGAGTTGTTTGCAATGGACTTATACCTATATTAGTCTCATTAAACCCGACGTTTATAAATAAAAATGACGTAGTATGTAGTAAATAATCACGTTTATTAACTTATAGTAAAAATTAGGATTCAAAGAGTGATTTAAGCAACAGGTGCGAGATTTTAAGATCTAATTATATAATGATTGCATACAATACTTTACTTTACTTTACTACTTTAAGTTAAAATAATGAAATACAACCAATATGATTTGAATGAAGTCTATGGAAATCCAGTTCTAACGTGCCCTTTTTTTATTTTGTGTAATATTGGTCTGTAACCACTTTTCTTATTATGAAGTCCTGGTACTTTTGTTTAAACTTCTTTAGAAACCGTACTGTAATACATAGAACAAATAATATGTACATAAAAATCTCGCTTGTCACCTATTCAGGGGTAGGCACAGACTGTGGACCTCCACATAATACGTTCATAAATAGTATGTTTCATTTATCATTATGGTCACACGACAGTATCAGACACTAATATTTGATAAAATACTTTGACTGTTGGGTTCTGTATCCATTCATTTTTATATTAAAGAAACAAGTAATTCCCAAAAAACAAATAACTTGAATTGGTTATATTTAACTGACTTCCGTGAACAAATCTACGTTAACGTTATCCATCAATCGCAAAATAAATATCTTGTGGGTAGAAATAAAATCACACCATACGGCTCATGACTCGCTATAAGGCGCCAGTCGTTTTGGTCGTTTTAGTCCTACAAGTCTTTTATGCTTCCTAGGGTTCAAAGACTTCGACTCGAATTAGTCTCCAGTTTTAGTCTTATGACTCAAAACTTGATGGTTAAAAGACTAGACTAGTCGTTAGGCGGTAAAAATTAGTCGAGGTTTTTTAAAAGGCCCTAAAAGACTGTGTCTCTTTCATCACTAGCTGCTGCTGTACCTGGATTTTTGGTGCTGTATCTCCGTAATTCGGACGAGCAATTCTGCTGTATCAGTTTTGAACTGCCTATTCTTTTCTAAAATGTCCATTATTTTGTTTCATTACCAATATTGCTTTCTGGTAGTAACTGCTCATTCGTTGCCTTCGCTGTTTTGAGTTCTATCAAAGTGAGATGGAGCTTATGCTTCATGCTTTAGAAAATAAAAAAAAATTGAAAAGAACGTTAACAAGAAAGCTGAGCGAGCGATAAGATACTAACTATGAGGTTATATTTTTACAATTTTATTCATACAAAGCTAATGATTAGATTAAATAACCACTCAGAAATTATAAACTTAACTATTTACGTAATAGTATACTTAATTTTAAAACAATTCGTAAAGGTTATTTCTCCAAAGTGACTTGAATAATGCTCGTAAATATGTCTAACCCCGATAATTACTGATAAGTAGAATTATGTACAAATCAACTTTATTGTTAATCTGCTTTGCAACCACGGACATTATTTCACTTCACTTTTTTCACTTAATAAACGTGTTAAAATCACTGTATATACACTTATAATAAATTAAATGGTAAAAGTAATAAAATGGGTTTTTACAAGAATAACACGAAAAAAACAATTAAATTATGAAATAAAATTACAGAGCACTTATGTTCACAATTCACAAACGGACCGGTGCCATTTTAGTACCATGTTTGGAAAACATCTCAGCAGGAAAAAGCAACGAAAAGTAGGACGTCGTCGTCGTTCTCGAGACAGAGCACGAAGGCGACGGGCAGATGAGAATTCTTCACATTTTAAACGCGCTGTCGCGAAGGTGCCTTCTTGAAACGATAGCTCTACGCGTCTCCGTGACATATGACACTAACGCTTGGCTTCTATTTTGTTTAAAGAATTTTATGCAGGGTTGATCTTTGAGCGTTTTTGCTCATACTACACTTTAATCGATTTCACACGTACGTAAAATGCATAAGTACTATCTTAGTATTAGACTAAACGATTAGATAGATCTAACTATAACTAGGCTATTGAATCGCGATGCAGTCTTGTTAAGACTAACAAGTTTGATGGGAGTCATCCATTGAGAGTTGCGGCAGGCAGCGGCGTCACGGCGGCTGTGGTGGCCGCCATGCGGCAAGAGCGCGCCGGGAATTTGTTCTGTGGCCGCGGAGCCCGATAAATTGGCCTCTTACGACGACCAAACAAAACATCTACCGCTCGCTACGCTAACCCCAACGTGAATTGTGCGCGCACTTTGTCCTTTGACGGCGATTTATACAGAGTGAATAGTGCACCCTCTCGGCGCAGAAGATTTATTGCTCGCAGCATATTTCAGTTATTGTTTCGCGTGTTTATCCATTGGAATTGGATAGATTTTGATTCCATTAGACGAACGTGACCGAAAGAAAGCCTGTTTGCGAAATCATCCGGTATGGCAGTACTGCAAATTGTACCATTGTTGGTTTGATGTTTTAATTGTAAATACTGCGCTCTGAACTAGTTGTCTCTATTTAGTATGAGTTGTGTATTGATTACAGGTGTATTGTTTGTCTGCAGGATTTGCAATCGGAGATCGAAACCCACCGCGACGTGTACGCGTCGCTCACTGGCACGGGCCGCCGACTGCTGAGCTCGCTGTCCTCGCAGGAAGATGCCGTCATGCTGCAGAGCCGCCTCGATGAGATGAATCAGCGTTGGCACCACCTCAAGGACAAAAGCATGGCTATAAGGTTTGTCGAGTTTCAGTTTCCATTGAGACGATCTTTCTAGCGTTGACTTGACCCGAGACACATTGCATAATTTGCACAAGGACTACGCTAGAAAAGATAATTGTTCGACTTTTAAAGGCTCAACAATATTGCCGCCCCTTTCTTAGGGGAGACCAAAATTCTAAAAGGCCTTCTATTTGCCATAATGGCAAAGTTGAGAACTTGGTTCCGAGCTCGTTTATCGGCTGACACTTCTTAATTAATTCTTGTTTGCGAAATCAATTCAATTTCGGCTGTCGTGCGGGACGGAAAGATTTATTATTTGTTTATAGAAAGAACCGCAGATTACGAGTGACTGCTGTGATTATTTGACGATTCTCCGGTTTGATGCCGCCAGCAGAAGAGAACTCCAAGCTCTATTTATGACAGCAAGTTATTCATTGTCCTATGTTATGTCCTCTCACGTTGCCTATTTTCCCACAAGTGTATAATTCCTTCACGTCGGACACTAAATTGAGTACATCCCGTTCGAATCCTAAACACATTCGATGCAATCGGATTTCTCTGTCCTTGCGGAGAGGGCCGCGACGCACCTGCCGATTTGCACGAAGTTATATGAATTAATGGCACATGAAGAGCAATTAAAGCAACCGTAGCGGCGCGGGCGTAATCGACTTACCGGCAGTGGATTGGCGTCACAGCCCCGGGCACCGGTGGTCGGTGAGGCAGGGTGAGCTGTACAAGATACGAGTAGGAAATTCAATTGTAAACGATCTGGACTCTACGGGGTAAAGGCATTGAAATTATACTGGCGCTTTGAGTGCTTTACAAAATGCCTAAGTGTTTCCAATGTTGTTAATTTGGTATGTATATACAGAATATAGGAGTAGGGTTCGTAGCAATAAATGTCGGTAAATGGTTTGGGTAAATGGTCGCACAGCAAAATCCATGAGTATTTTTTTGAAAATCGACCCCTAAGAGGGTGAAAACGGTTAAAATAGTTTTACAACTATTTGTATGTAAAATCTAATTTCTTGGAATTACAAAAATAAAACTTTATATAAATATTCTATAAAAATGTAAAAAAATATGGACGAAATAGGGTATTGAAAGTATGTATTGGAACTTTTTAACGCGTCGTGTGATTTGCTTTAAACTTGGTTTGGATACTTACTATAAATACAATATAAATAATTACGACCCTGGAAAGGTAAACCGTTTAACGTGCATTGGAAAAAAAATGATAACTTTATTTGTTTTATTTCAAAAAGTACTTTAAAATTAAATCGTTCTCTTGTAATATTTTCCAAATGCCTGTTAGACGTTTTACCTTTCCGGTGCTCATTATACGTGTTTCAGGGTTTTTCAAAGAACTCCTAAATAGAAATTAGTTAGGGACACGAAGTATTTAAAAAAAATCAAGTCTATAGATGAACGTGCTCTTTACATTTGTGTTTTAGTAGCAACAATACAATTGTACTCAGACGAAGTCGTGGGCAACAGCTAGTTAGGAATATAATTAATTACTGGTGAAAGATTCGCGCGCTGCACACGTGACTTAAAAAATTAACCGTATTGACCCGGCGATGCGTGGGCCATTATCCGTTATTCATAGCTCACCACGACACAGGATTTTGCAGTACCGCCTATGAATACACGTATATGGCAAAAATTGTATCGGTTTCGGAAACTAGGCGAGGTGTACGTAGTCTGAAAGAAAGTAGAATTTTCTTTATGATCCCGGAACCGTTCCGCCTATTTTGCTTTGCCCAGAGAAACGCAAGTAACGATTTGTTGTCACGCGCACGACACTCGCACAGAGATTGTCGCCGCCCAGTGCCAAGTTGGGAGTTGGCCAGTGAGAGGCACAAATCCAACTCACAGCTGTCAACTAAAAGAGCCTTAGGTGTAACTCACTTCAAAGTTAAACTATAGAGACGTTCGATCTCTCTATATCAACATAATTAACCGGAAACGTTGACAATCTTCTGCTCTAGATAACCCGAAGTAAATGTGCAATCATGTTAAACAGTGTGTAAGAACTATTCCGACGATTGTACTTTGCGGCGTAGGAAATGTATTATGAAGGATGTAAACGGATTTTGTGAAAGTCGGCGGTCGGAGGTCGGCCTCAGGTGCGCACCATTAAATATTAGCGCCTCTCTTAAAACTCAGTCGGCACTCGGCATGTTTAGGCAAGTAGCAAGGGCACTTTGGGGCCTGGCTCTACATTTATATAGTTTTGAGTAACTATTGAACGGCAAGTGATATGGTATGATCACTTAGTTGTGTGTGTTGATAAATGATACACATTTATCATTTACGATATTTGTTTCAAATGTTTGTTTACAAAGAGCAAGAGCGAGCAAAAAATGAGGAGTAGGTTGTAATCAGTGTGACGATTTCAAGTTCTTTTTTTATAATAACATGTGACGGGGCGAACAAGTCGTGCGCCTGACGGTAGGCTACACGCCTGTCCATAACAGTTGCAGTACCACTGCGCCCATCACGCTGAGACATAAGTTGACAAGTGCACTCTTACCCTTCAAAACCCGAACACAGTAATGGTCACAGTACTGCTTGGCGGCAGAAATAGGTGAGGTGGCAGTACTTGCCTGGACGAACTCGTTCACAAGGACCTCTACAGCTACTATCGAGTATTAAACGGCGCCTATTGATAATGTGTGCCACGTGTGCGGACACGCATCAATTAAGTTGCATTAATGCCGTTGTAAGCATCTAGATGTACAATGTGTTCTCTGCAATGACACCATCTACGCATAATATAATCGAATTTTCTGTGAGCAGTAATAACAATGTTGACCACACTACCCGATGGAGAATAGAATTTGGTCATTAGATTACTCGTAATAATTCGCGGCTGCATCCGCAATGGTGACGAAAGTCGAGGCTCGGGGGTCTAATCAAAACCCATAAAGCCTCATAAAGGAATAGTCGTTGAAAATGAAACAGGTTCACCATTATGACTTTGACAGCAAACAGGACTCCTTGCTGGACCACTGGAGGGGTGCAGACCCTCAAGGAGATTAATAGTCGAAAAATCTCCGTAACTGTAATTTTAAGGTCTCCAAAGGAATTTAGCTGAAATAATAAATGCAAAACATCTTTTTCATCGTTTAAAAGAAACACTGTAACAAAAAAGGGAAATAAATTTTATGAGGCGCGTGTTTTATGGCTGCCGACTCGTACACTGTTTTTTTTAATTAACCACCAAACAGACTTGACCTGAGCTCCTGTGATTATTTTTGTGCCGATTTCATAAAGTAATTGCGATAAACACTTGCACAATATTAGGGTGTAAGCAAATAATATTATTTTTTTGTATCGTCCTTGGTTAAAAGGGTTACACCGAATAATTAAGGAAACGGATGTCGTTAGTCTTCTCTTTTTAATGATATGTCGATACATTGCACATCTTCGTGCTGTTGATACGTTCCAATTAATGCTTAAGAACTGAATGTTCAGGGTTACTGAACATTCGAACAGCACAAGTGACATGTATTATGTTATTATTTATGTAAATATCAAAAGATGTCACTTGTGTTTTGCATTATATTAGAGTTTTGTCAGATTTGGTGTTACTTCCGCGAACAGGAATGAACAAAACCTTTGATTGGTGTTCGATAAATGAATGAGAGTCAATTGGGTGTCGACGGATTGAACCAAATTCGATTTGTGCTGTCGCAGTGATCGTTAATAGCGTCGTAAGCGCGTCCCCTATGGCGCGGGGCGCGCGCGCGGTGTGCGGGGCGCGGGGCACCCGATTTATTTGCTGATAATTACGTATATAGAGCCTTTAAGTAGGCGGAAATCGGATACTAGCGTGTTGTATATCAGCTTCGCACGAAAGTGCATTCGATGGATATTTAACTATTTTCAAAACCCGCTCGATTTGCTTAATATAAATACCTAAGCAAAAACAGAAATCCGTTCACTGTTCCGCGGCTGCTTCCGGGCCACGACGAGTGCGGCGGGCCCTGCCGACTTACTGAATTAATCATCCAAGTTAACGATACATCATAAATCTCCGAAACGTTTGAATTTGAACTGCGAAAAAATTGAGAGGGACGTCGCACTCAGTTTCGCCAGTCACTCCGACCCTCCTCCGATTGATTCATCAACTTATTCCCGCTTCTGCCCCGCCTCGCTTGTTTTATCAAATCATCATTTTAAAGGTCATTTCCTTAACGCAGATGTGTTGATTTGAAAATAAACAAGGACACGTGGATTGTTTACACTATTTCATTGCACTTTTCTAATTGGGTAAGAGCTTGTGTGCTACAAGTAGCTATGTACCCCTATGTGGGCTCTTCTTTGAGCTCTTGACTCCTTGGATGTTATTATTATTATTATTAGATGGGCTGTGGAGGCCTCGACAGCAATTGGGTGGCGTTGATGCTGTCCAGGGAGTGAAAAGAACTACCACATGTGAAAAGAAATCTTGAATGATCTACGTATAAACTACACTAGAATATATGTTTTATTTCCTTGTGATTTTTTGTGTTTAGTTAACGTAAAAAATACATGTTTTCAATATTTTTTTGTGGTGGTGGGTGTTAAAATTTTTTGTTTTGCCTAAGTGGGCGGCGAGCCAAAAATAATCAAAAAAACACGTATTTTTTATATTTACTTAACAAAAAAAATCCAAGGAATAAATATAATTTGTTCTTTCGCAAGGCTGCAAAGTTGTTGTTTGACGCGAGTGCTTGTACTGAAACCTGAGCAAGCGAAGGGAGTCGTCCAAAAATAGATTCCTGAGCGTAGCGAGGGTTTCAAGACACGAGACGCAAAACAACTTTGCTGCCGAGCTAAACACACAACTTTTCACCTCACTATAGCGAGGAAAATGGTAGATGAAAAAAAACAACAGTTGAACTATAACAAATCAGGTTTTTTCATCACCACTAGACTGAGACTAGCTCTTGTTTTGTTTCTTTTCAATTCATTACAGTACAATCCAATCCAAAGTACTGAAATGAATGAAGGAAAATTTAAAAAAAAAAAGTTTAATTTTGGGTGCGTTCTGAATTTACACCACATATACAATTATAATTTTATGCGATTAACGAAATTATTTTAGTTCATCGACAAATTAAAATAATGTAATAAAACAATATTAGTGTTATCGTTGACAATTTATAGTCAGTAATAATAAGAATACATTATACCAGCGGATTAATACTTGATAAATAGTTGATGTAAGTAGGGTACTTATGGCGAAATTTTTTTAATCAAAAGAAAATGTTTAGTTTTGTTTGTATGTCTTATAATTTTATGTGATTATTAAAATTATTTTAGTTCTTCAACGAATTCAAATAATTTTATAAACAAAGTCAACAATAATAAGAATAAAATATACCTTCTTTTTCGAATTTCAAATCTTTTTGCGCGCAAATTTCTAATAAGAAATAAAGCCTTTCCGAGCTAGTGAAGTGAAAAATATATTGGTAGTAATAGTTTGTATACATAGATATTTCAGGTTTATTTTTCAAATGCGGTAGCACCCCCTGGACAGCATCAACGCCCCCCAATTGCTTCTGAGGCCCTTACCTCCCCCTAGACTAGGACTCTTCAGCGTCAATTTTGGGGCAGGAACCACTTTGGGAAACTATGTTCTAGTGTCTGTCGCCTATTCCACTTTCTGGTACGAAACTGCTCAACGAAGTCTCCTTTCCAAATTACTGCTTCCAAGCTGCTTTTATCGTACCTTTGATCGCGCAGTGATCGACTCCCAGCCCACAAAACCACGACACTGCAACTCACTTTCACGTCGCCTAAAAGTCTCCTACTAGATCCATTACATACAAACGCGCGTCGCCCGATTGCAGGCCCTGTACACGTTGTCGATGCATTGCAAATTATGGCTGCTGCAGTCTGCAGTGGTTGGTATACAAATTATACTGTTCTCAACTTAGTTTGCTCTTCGATTCGAATTGTAAGCTTTTTATGTTTCGGTCGTATACCTCTATAAGAGATTTAAATCACAAGATACAAGAAACAGAAAAAGCGATAAATGCAGAAGCCCCCCACTATGATAAGTACAGTCGACCACATAAAAGCGATTTTATTGCTCACTTTACAAGTGATAGCGGCGATAAAAGTTTTACAATGACGGTGCAGCCAAGATCTTTTTGCAGCTGATAAGAGATATTCTGCGCAGACGTAAAGTGTATTTGATTCCTCTTCAATTGCACATAAAAAGTTGTCATCTATGGCCACGGAAGGAGCGATTAAAGAAAGACTAATGTAAATTAAAATCAATAAACGACGGGCCGAAACCGCCGCGTTGGCGCATCAAATTATGGATATTCGCCTTGGACACTCCTTTGGTGAAATCAGCCGTCGGGCGGAGGCAACACGTTTGCTTATTGAATGGAACCTTAACTGCGGAGAAACTTTATGTGAATACGACCGCTAGCGTCGGTGCACCGCAGCTTTCAGCCACATTGTTGCTTTTGCAACTTGGCTAATGCGGCACGTGCGGCTCGGGGCCCCACTGCGCGCGGGGCGGCCCGTAAACGATGATCTACATACGCGACGCCGTAAAGCGCTGTTTAGTGATTTCGAGCAATATAAAACAAGCGCCGTGCGTTTATGTCGCTACAAGGCGCGGGTGTAAACCGGCGCTCTGGTCTTGAACGTTAGCCATTTCGGGCGTTCTATTTATTTTGCTTTATTGAGACATTCATTTACAACCCGTTTTCTTATCAAATGGATACTATGAATACTTTCGGCAATCCGTACGTCCACGGAGAGCTCCCTTCGGTAAGCGCCTCGTCCAGCTGAATTGACTTAAATCCAGGCTTAGGTACATATCCCCGAACATGATCCGCGGTTGTATATCTATACGTTTGTAACAAGTTCAGACCCCCGTTGAACATTTCACTCGCTGCGGTTGTGTTCAGGTGGGCTCACTAAGCGGGCCGCGCTTTGACGGGTTTGCCCATATATATACACAGTCCAAACCCGCAACACCCCCGCTCCCCGCCCGCGCACCCCAATTTGCACTCTACCTCTTTATTTATGTCAGCCTTTATTTCGTCCATCGTCGGGTTTGTGCCTCTGTATCTTTGTCCGCATCATCATAATTTCAGCCATGTTTACCACACAGACAACACGATCTGGAGTCACTAGATAAAATAATTTCAATATTCTCACTCACTCATTTGTCTTCGTGTTAGAAAAAGCAACGCTGTTCGCTTTGAGGAGTTGTTATTTGCTTTTTTTTTAGTCGTTGATGCACAGAATGCAATGCCCGAGAATAAAATATAAATTTACAATCTAAATGTGACCCTACATCTACTACACCAGTGATTGTTTTGCTACGAACTTGGAACAAGCCACAACTAAATTTCATACCAAATTAATGTACCAGCCAACCTCGGAGACTTTATATGATTTAAATTACTCTTATAAAAAGAGAAGAAGAGCGTTGTTCCACTCGGGAGTTACTCTTGTGCGAAGAATACAAACATGGTTATAGTCCTTAAGTTCAAGGTGCCAAGGGCGATGTTGGAGTATAGTGGAGCTAGTGTAAAATTCCAAGCGATTGTCTCAAACGCCAGATTTATGGAGTCGCCGCTAGTGACGGTCTCGTTATTGTTATTTATTATCGATAAATGCTGTTGCGACGTTCTACTTTATTCAGATAGATAGTGCTACAGTCGTAGAGTCTAAATATATGACCGTAAAACCGAATAAACTTCTTAGATGCTTTCGGTCCGGAGGTTGTGGCTTCGTTAATGGAATTGGAATTGCTTCTGTTGCAGTTGGGTTCATTATAAAAAAGTACTGCGATGAACTCAAATATAAATTATTTTAATTTGTCTTTGTGTTGGTACATCTCTTACAATTATTAATTTATTTTAGTTACTTTGTTCGGAATTGATAATACTTTCGGTTGTCCAATAAAAATCAAGTTCATTGGTTAGGTGATATGAATTGATACTTGGCTCCCCAACAAAACTACATCAGATAAACCTCCCTATAAGGCACAAATAAATATTCCGTGTCAAAGCGTATCGACCTGTTAGCTTTTGTGCGACGGCCCGCACTCGAAGTCGAAGTCAAGGCTTAAATATATTAGGGATCTGAGCCGCGGCCAAAATTTCAACAATTGTACTTATTACGCGCGGCTTAATACCAGCCAAGTTTTTGAATTACCATCTCCGTCGCGACGCGTCGGGCCCTCTTTTATAGCACTGGCTTTTATGGCTCGTAATCCCTAATTTCCCCATGCTAACATACCATTTGAATTAAAAACATTTTTTCACTTCTCATGCTCTTAAAGTTCGTATTTATGCTATGTGTAGGCTGCATAAAATAGGATTTTATGCTCTAGTGCATAAAATAAAATCGTCGTTTAAGATCGCCGAGGCATTGACGCTTGCGCCAACAGCCACGCACACTAGAACTTTCTAAAATAAAGTTTTACTTTTATTGTTTAATCCGTGTTACACGTCTAATTGTTGTAATTTTACATTCAATTTACACTAAATAATCGTTTATTTGTAATATAGCTGTTTAATTTACTCGCAATCGAAGTGAAAAGCAGAGCGTATAACTCGTTCATAAGACCCATTTTGCCCTCGTTTTGAGTATCCACCAAGATATACTCGTCTAGGGTAAAATGACGCGTTTTATGCACTTGTACAATCTACTATATTTGGTCTGTACAAATATGTGTTACAGAGTGAGGGAACGGATCGATCGATTTTTCGCAAAAGAGTTGGTACTGCCCGTTCGAACGAAAATACGAACGGAATTTTTTAGTACTTCGTAGCAAGGACCAAGTTTTTAGTAACACGTATTTGAAATTTGCTTCAGAAACCGCCTGGAAAGCAACGCAGAACACTGGTCGGCGCTGCTGCTGTCGCTGCGCGAGCTCACGGAGTGGGTCATCCGCAAGGAGACGGAACTGAACGCGCTGGCACCGGCGCGCGGCGACTTGCCCGTTCTGCTAAAGCAACAGGTCAGCGTTTCCGCCTCCACATTTCCTGCTGAGTTCAGACTACTCCTCAACGGATAAATAGACACAAAGAATTTTTATTTTACCTCACTTAATTACTGGACACTGAGGTCCGAATTGGTATCTACACAGCATTTGTCGGGTTGCGCGCAATGCCACCCGAAGCTGACATTCGGCGGTGACCAAAGAGTGCAGCACATCCAAGTTTGCTTAGTTTAGAGGTCGTTTTGACTTTTACGGTACATACGAGTATTGCAAAGATGAAATAATTTAACAAGATGAAGACTATTTATTAACATTTTTTGTGTAACAACTCCACTAGTTTTGTTATGATTCCCGCTGGGACTTGAACCGACGACCGTGCTGCATCGTACCATTGCCGTAGCATTGCTATTGTCGTGGCTCAAATAGCATGGTCTTGCATTTTTTCTGTTAGTTCCATCTTTGTATTCATAATCATAAGATAAGATAAGAAGACTTTTAGTAATACCTATAAGATTGTAATGTTCATGGCACATTTGTTATTTATTGTATGTTATGTAGTATAGTGCATTTTTTTAATTGGGACAGTAGGGGAGATCCAGGAATAGTGTCTTAGGAACCGTTAAGTTTTTTTGTGAAATCAATTTTGGTATAGTAAATTTTTTGATCAAGCGTGAGTTGCCCATAAAAATATTTGTTCTTACTGATGATCGACTCAGCTTAATGTAAGGATCATTTCATTGTATTGGGAGAAAAAATTGGGACCGCAGAAGTTGGTCGAATTTAATAAAATGTTTTTCATACAAGATGAATAAAATTGAGCAATTGCAATATATACAAAATGGATGAATACAAAAAAATTATCCATGTTGTTCATTTTTATGGAAATTGACTTTGCCAAAATTGTTTTCACAAAAACAGATGGAATGGTTCCTAAGACAGTTTCTCTGTATCCTATGGTTTCGGATTTCCCCATACTGTCCAGTAAAAAAAACTGTGTACATACTTAACGTAACGTTCCGATTTGAGCGGGACAATCCCGCTTTGACAAAACCGGACACACGTGACAATAAATTTAATATAATGGCGCGAAATCGAAGCCTCAAATAAACCTTGTCGCCGGGCTCTATTGATTGTGTCTTCGTACTGCGCGTGCATTGTTTTTGGCGGTGATGAGCGGTTGGAGGCAGCTGCCGTCGAATAGATTTAAAATCTAAACCTCACATCCCTAAAAATACATAAAGCTAGCCCATCAAATCACTCATGATTAGCTTTTTTTTAGTTTTGATCATTAAACATATTTAGTTCAATTAGAAAATAATTAATCATTAAACATTTAATAACTGTCATAAACATTTATTTTTAGAACAATAATAAATTTACTAACGTCCCGCTCTGAGGGAAAAAATAATGGTCACGTTGTGTATTTGATTTTTTACTTCTATTCAAGTGATCTAGGTGTTGACAAATTAATACGCGGTTTTCCAGCAACAGCAGAGTGAAATGCACTGGTGAGTGAGTTGGCTTGGCGATAAATAATTTGAACGCGACCCGCAAGTAAATTCCGCTCGTCAACGCTGCCACGCGTAATCAAACGCCATTGTTGCTGTGTCATCAGGGCTGTTGCAACTGTTTCTCTTATGTGCGTTCCCATCCCCGCCTATTGGAGATAAGCCCTAACAGTCGCGGACAATATTGTTGGAATGAAGTTATCGGCCTTATCGGTATATCTTGACCCTTAGAATAATGCTGGCAACAATCGAGCAGTGCCATTTCGAGTCATGCTGCACTGCAAAATGGCGGCTGCGTTTTGGAGTGCATGTGGGGCGAAATTAATGAACGCTACTTGTCTCCGGCTCGTCGCTGGACTCCAACCGTTCTCAAACATTTTTATTTAAATTCCGAGTTGAAGCAACGAGGCATTAATCACGGATTAAATCTACAAAGCAACATCGGCCGACTTGGAAGCGACCGCATAAGCTAATGTTGATTTCGCTGATCAAAGTAAAGATCCGGTTTAGTGATTATTTAATTGCGGTAATTCCTAGCGGAATAGTTGAACTGTCTTGTGCTTGTTTTAAATTGTGGAATTTAAAGTGGCAGAAGTGGTAGCGAGCAGAGCTTGCATCGAGAGTTGCGGTTTCCCGAATGAGAGAGTGTAAAACACACGATATTTTACTCCTTGGCTCATTGGTCGCGATAAATTCCCACGGAAAGAGTGGAAAATCAAAAATAATGGCGTGCGGCTACATGAGACCCGATAGAGTGTAATATTTTATGATCCCAACCCATAATTTATATGGTACACTTAAAATTTATGTGGATCATCGTTTTAAAAGGTTTTCCTTGAAATTCCGCATAGACGCTTCGAAATTCTGACAATTTAGCCAAAGGGTAGTCGCTTTGTACTTGGCGAAATAACTCATTATACCTTATGGGAATCGAATAGGTAGCTGGAATTTATCGCTTTGGTTCTTTTGCACTTTAGATGGGCTTATGAGACGATTTTATCTTGCTTGGGTAACAATTTGCCATTATCGTGTCCATTGTAAGGTATAGCCGTATCAAAAGTAGGTAACCAATCAAAAGTCGCTGCTGAGAACGGGACTCGCTCGTGTAACGAGAACATTTGCCCGCACTCCCCAGACTTGACACGTTTCCCAAAGGATGACGTGTTCCTTCACTCTAAACGATGTATTAGGTATATTGATTCTGAGCATTCACTTCATTCATGCCGTCACAGATCCTCCAAGGTCTTATGATGGACCGTGAACGTATTAAAAGGGAACCCTCCTTGGTTACTAAAAACAATGCGATTGAAATAATCAACATGTTGTTTAAGGAAATTATATACGCAACTTGTTTCCTTTAGCCTATCGTCGAGTACAATTATTGCAGCAACAATTTTACTTATTGCAACAACCATATCCGGTAATGAATTGAATCATTTTGTGATTGGAATCCGTCACATATTTGACAGGCTAACTGAATTAACGTCAATGTGCTATAGTGTATGATGTTGCAGGACGACCATCGCGCCTTCCGCCGTCAGCTGGAGGACAAACGCCCCGTGGTGGAGAGCAACCTGCTCAGCGGCCGCCAGTACATCGCCAGCGAGCCGCCTCTCTCCGATACGTCTGACACCGAGTGTGAGTGTTGCCTTGCACTAATACCTACGAAATATATCTATGTCTGATATAGGTGTACATGTTAAATATGTTAATAATATATTTATTATAACTCAATCTAATACAAGCCAAACAAATGTAAAGGATTAAATCTTAACACTCCAATAGTGTAGTTGCGATGCCTAAACTAAGTAAATGGGTACGTGTATTTTAGGCAACTTGTTTGTGCATACTTTATATTAAAGCCTAAAACAGATTTGCGACATTTATTTAACAATAAAACGGTATCAGTAATTATATAATATAAATCAATAGTTATTACATAAAGTCATATAATTATGAAATAACTTGTAGCGAACTCACTGTATCACCATAAGTTCTATTCCTAAGCCACGATTTGACTTTTAACATACCGTCTATACATGGCGAATAAATGATTGGCCAACGACACGGGATCGAATGGAGTAATTGAGTGCTACGCTAAACATATTGAGAAGGAGGTACGTTACGCGATTACTCTGGCGTTTGTGAACCGATTTTCATTATTCTTTTTTTTATTGGAATGAGGATATCTCAATATATGTCCCATGTAAATTTGAAGATAATATTCCACTTCTAAGGGTGGCAAACTAGGAGATGAATCCGACAAACTTGGCAAATGGATTTACATTTACATCTATTTCCACGAACTTTTGAGGCTGTTTTTTTTTTAAAGTTGCTTGTAGGACAAACAGTTGTCGAACAGAGTTTGTGGGTCATAATAATAAAAAGTACAACGATACGTAGTATTTATATTGTATTGCGAGACACAACAAGATCCAATGTAGTGCGTCACAGCGTAGTATCTCTAACTCTAAAATAAACAAATCGAGCTTCATTATCATCATCATCAACGCGACTATACCTAAGTCCCACCGGTGGACCCTGGTCTCTTCATGGTAACACATGTTCGGTGTTAGTATATTATAAAATTATCATTTTCCTGAAACAGCTTATTTGTTGCCAATTGCCACGAAATCGATAAATGTGTCGCATATATGCCCCTGTTGTTGAAGCATTTTCTTAATTAAAACATCCTCCACGCCGTTTGTGGATAACTGCTTCGGCGCCGTTCCGCTTTCCACAAAGGACGCGCTACGAACGGGGTTGAGTGCGCCAATAATAAACTACAATAATAAGTTACCCAGGCAGTCACACCAATTATTGGTCTCTGTGCTTTCTGTAGGTCAGAACACCTAAACCGATTCGGATGCGAACTTGCTCCCTGTCCCTACTCTTCGAGGGTCACCACTCTGTCGCCTACAGTAGGTGTCCACGTCTCCGAGTGTATCATTTGAATGTCTGAAAAGGGACCGCTATTAAACGGGTCCGTGAACAGGAACGCGCGCCTCGCTTAAGGATCGCTGTTCGCTTTAATTTTCTATTGCCTGTGCTCGCACTCACTTGTAACTTCATTCGCCTCACTCATCTACTATGAAACAACGTGAACGCTGGTTTACTAAAACAAGTATTTTAATATCACAGACATATGTCTAAATACATGAGGCAAGTGTACCTACTTCGCGTGGCTAATGTAAACTATAAACGCTTAGTTGCTGCTGCTACGCTACAGAACGCGCCCGGCCGTTATCGTAGTTAAACATCAATCGAAACCGCGAAAAATGCTTAATTGTGCCATTAGAAACTGCAAAACTACCACAGCTGAGAGAAGATAAATAAACAAGGACGTCTCCTTCCACGGTTATGTAATTTTGTTATCAGAATATGAAAAATTTATTTTAAAATAATAAATTATTTTGTTTACTTTTACTTGGTGATATACACTTTCACTTGGTGAAACTGCCTCCGTGGCCGAACGGTTACCACGCCGGACTGCCACGCAGAGGTCCCAGGTTCGATTCCCGGGCCGGGAGAAATATTTGTATGACCTACATTTATTTCTCTCGTGAGTTTGGGTGTAATTTGTGGTTGTCTATGTGTGTGTCCATGGCACCCGCGACACAGGGTTTCCCTAGTGCGGGGCTATGTTGAGTGTGTGCGTTATTATTATTATTATTATTATTATTATTACACTTGTGGTCCTTCTTTATTAGGCCAGAAAGCATCCGTTTCGTCGTACGGCCGCTTCGTCATGTTTTTAGTCATATTGTACGATTAGCGAAAGTTTACTTGATGCAACACAGTTCTCGATCGAGGGATGATAAATCTTCAGATCCTAGAAAATGTTATAAAAACATTCTAAAAGTTTTTCTATTTTAAGTTTCCGGAGCAACTTTTTTTCAAAACACGTATAAAGGACTTAATTATGTTATTCGGGTATTATTTTACTATACTCATATTTCACAGCTTCTTATAATCAAGAAATACTTGAAAAATCGTTATTCTAAATGCGTGCTAAATACTGCGTCTTCGATTTGATCAATCACTCTAGCGCCGAAGGGGGGTTTCCCATCACTAAATAGAGCTTGTGACGTCACTGGAGATACAAAAAATGAGGCACGCTGGGTTTTCATGCAGATCGTGGTACTTGCGGTGTCTATTTAGATATATTTATCTATTTTATCTATATTTTATCTGTATTTAATATATTAATGTTATCACTGTCGATTGAAATTACAACCTGGTAAAATCCGACCTACGACGTCCCAGTGGGAGAACGATTGCTTCCCAATTGAGAGATTGACGACGGTCGAAGTAGATTCACAACCCTTAACAAACGTGGGTTGTCTAAAGAACGTGTCCGCATGGCGCCAGCGTTACGGAAACTCAATATAGGCACTTGACGACAGGACTTCCATTGATTGCCAATTTTTACTACCATCCATTAAGCGTCAGCTTCAGTTAGTCTTCGAATTAATTTTTAGCACAACATGTGGCACTAGTGGGTAATGAAAATTTCATAAAGTTACCACACGATTTAGCTCTACCGTTCTCGTTCACGATTCTGGTATGTTAGACGTTTGTTGCCTACGGAAATGCTCCAGGAGTTCTATTGGTACGCTTGGTTTCTGCGGAAAATTGTCAAATACCTAATGGGATTCGGAATATCTCTATTTGGTATTTTCATGGAGTCACGCCCTGAAAAGACGAGCCGGCTAATTAAAAAGTCCGCCGTGCGTACAGAATTTCTTGCGCAACGATATATTTTTAGCATCGCAATCGTGAATGTCGTTGCAACGTGCGCGGCGTGGTGCCCTTTTGCTCCGATTCTGAACACCGCAAGTACAGTCATACCTACGTGGTATCAACCACAATTCTCACAATAACTGCTTTGCGTGCGTTTTAACTTAAGATAGTGTGACGCTGATGTGGCAAAAAAATGTGAAGACTCATTCTCCAAACAATTTTTGCCGCAAAAATAACGCGCTATATAATAACGTGCTGACGTCCTGCACAGCGACGACATATTACCGACGGAGGAATGATAATTTGCGATGCTGTAAATAAGCGCACTTTTAGCGTCGAGAGATGTTGAATAGCTATTTCTCGAATGAAGCCTGTGCGCGGGGCGCAATTACAGGCGTATGCCAGCGCACGCTGCTGCTGCATTAATTGCAAATACCGATCAAAGCGGGTGCTCAAAGCGCCCTCCGATCGGCTGGTGCGTATACAAGCCGTTGGGCGTAGACGGGCGGGGAGGGTGCTTGATTGCCGCTCGCTGTACGTGTATTCAATACACTTTACAGCACAATAATGCTGCAAATTAAATGGCAGGAATGCAGTGAGCAGCTTTCCTCGATTCAAACAAAAATCGTAAAGAAAGAACAAACAATGACACAACTAAGTAATTAAGGTGAAAAACCATTGGGAAAACAATTATAATTGTGATTTTTTTTAAATTGACGATTGCCACATGACATAACATTGGTAGCGTAACATTTTCTCATTCCAACTAACATACGTTAAACGGGAAGAGAGTTATCAAGGTATATTCACCAAAATATTTTCATGATAATTACCACTTCAGAGCCTGTTTAAAAGGGAACACAATAAAGTAGGCATACGCCATACGACGCTTTCATCGTAACAAAGTCTAATTTTATGTTAGTAGTTTTTAAAGGAGAAATAAGTTTATCGCCCAAAAGCTAACATAAACGGGATCCAGGCGTAAATGTCCGCTCGCACGTCACCCAGCTCGTAAATTTGGCACTGGGATGACTCCCCGAGACCAGCGGCGGCGCGGTGACTTTGGAAAACAAACTTCGTTCTCGTTACCATTACCATTACATTACCATTGGCCGCTGTCAACCCTGATGTCTGCTGGTAAACCATAAACTGCGCCGGCGCGACTGAAAGTGGCAGCAGCGCCTCCATTTTGTTCCATTTCATTCCCTGTGAGCCCAGAGCGTCGCCGACTCTTAAAGGACTAAAGGTAATGAAAAAAGCGAACCGAAGCGAGCTCGGGTCACGTTTTCAACAACACGTGTACAAACAATAATCAAAAAGGTCAATCAAGAAGATTCGCTTTAAGTAACACGCTAAAAAGTCCGACCATCAGAAAATGTGCCAAACTCTGCATACCCATTTTAATTAAACCAGATGGGCTTCTGTGTAGATCCTTTGGATCCGCTTGATTAAGAGGTTTGCTGGGTAATTCTTAATTAAAATGGTAGCTTCACTGGCTGCGAAATATTTGTTGTTGTGTTCAGGTGGCGCAGATATTGACAGGCACGTAGTTCGTAGCTTTTCAATATTCCGAATTGCAACGAAGAAGTGGTGCTTTTTTTTTCAAATAGATAACAATGAGTTTTTTGTTCAGAACATCAGCATACTGGTATGGGCCATATAGGTCAACCGCTAACGAAAGCCATTCCGCTGATATTTCCATCAGCGCCGCTCGCCGCGATGAAGGGAATCCCATATTGGAAATACCGCGTGTTTAAAGCGTCCCAACGTTGATAAACAGGTTGAAAAACATCGTCAATATAGTGAAGCACGCGGGCTACGTTCGTTCGTGACTCGATGAAATTCCTTCACGAGTAGAGCGTTGGAGCATGGACTATCCTAGTATGGCGCTCGAAATATGTGGCACATGTCTTTATTTTTCAGCAAAATATTCGTTATAAAGTTGTTTGTACAATCTTTAGTTTTACTTTTTACTGTTTGTGTCGTGCAATGGTGTCGAATAAACGTTATTACTCCGTGTTTACGTGTCACTTTTATCAAACCGTTGTATGGTCTACATAATACATATGTAAAAGGCTTCAAAAACTACGTTTACGGAATATTTCAGTTCTATAATAGATCTGGAAGAGATTGTTGGTTGCTAAAGTAACTTTTTTGCTGTTGTTGTTGTACATGTTGCTGGTTATTATAAAATAATTCTTAAACAATTAAGGTAGTTGAGGTATATAAGGTCCAGCCGGAAACAAGACTCGGTATTAAAAAATATTAGTCGTAATAGTCTAATTCGTACACACAGTTCAGGCGTTATATATTCAACCAGCTGGCAAAGTCGTTTCGGGCTGCGCGCTCCGCCATTTGGTTAGTAATGTACTAGTTAAAAAAAATTACTTTTAATGATATTTAGAAAATCATACCATCAAAGTGTTTATCAAACATATACAATTTAAATTTTAGACTAAGATAACGTCAATAAGAATTGGACCTTTATTTAGTCCGAGGATAATTCGGTTGCAGCAATAAATATGAACGATTTGATTTGCTTTTTGGTATAATTTTATGTGGATAGAGCTGTGGAGTGACCCAGGAATATTATATTTTATTTTTAGTTTCCTATTTTCCGTTTTACCGTTAAATAAACAATTTTTTTTTACACCTTTATTTTAATAAAACCTAAGGCCATACTTTTCTAAAAATTAAATAATATTCTTGTGATATTTTGTAAATCTGTTATTTGTCTCAAAATGAGTATTTCTTGCGCGGGCCTTAGTACCCCGATATTGCTTAACGAAGCCCAAAATGGCAGTTTTATAAATATTTAATATTTCAATTTTTCCATTGTGTTTTTTAAAATATATATTTCTGAAAACGTCCAAATATACGAGATTTTTATATTCAGTCTAGTTTTTGTAAAAATATTTTAGTTTGACAAAATTTTTTCGCTCGAAAAAAAACGTGTTCATATATAGGACATTTTTTGCCGGGAAGAAATGTTGGTGCTAACGGTTAATTCTAACTGGATTTGATAGGACATTTTTTGCCGGGAAGAAATGTTGGTGCTATAACGTTTAATTCTAACTGGATTTGGAATTTCCAAATGACATTGAAACTATGTTCAATATGTATCTGTAAAAGAATTTAGTTTTTTCGCACAAGGCGTGGCCGTTTGTAGAGTTCATAACACAATTATTCATCGGCCGACACAAATTAAATTCCCGCCTTTTTTTACAAAAGTTCGACTCATGTAACCCAGATACATACTGGCTGGCAACCCGAAATTCTTCGGCACTATATACAGTTCGGCGGAATGGTTGGCGCCTTTTAAAATAGCTTTACCTACGTGCTAAAACCATGTATAGTAAGATAGTAAGGAACAGTTTCGGCTAACCGCCGACCAGAGGAATCAAGATTTCTTATGTGCTTTTGGTTTGATGTAATTTGATATTGAAATAAGTGTCGACCATGTATTATCACCAAATCACCTGTAACTAATATTTTTTGATTCTAGTTCCTAGTGCTCGTCTTGATGCGCATTATTTCTTCATACATTTATGCAAGTGGCTGACAGTGGCTTTTTTTGTAACAGTGGCCCTGCAAGAAGGCGACTCGCGCGGGTACCGCTCGGCGGAGGAGCAAGCTCGCGAATTGGCCAGGTCCATTCGGCGCGAGGTGGCCAAGCTGGCCGACAAATGGAACGCTCTCGTGGACCGAAGCGACGCGTGGGGACGCTGCCTCGATGACGCCGTACAGGTCAGTACACACTTCAGTGCCGGTTCGGATTCTGATAAGGCGGCCACATTTATCATTGCGTTTTTTACATTTAATTTATTACATTTTTAAATTTTATCTTCCTTTAAACGTATTTCTTGATTGTATATTTAAATACGAAAAGTCTTATTGGTGCATAAGAAATTTGAAGTCATCGTGCCACCTATCGCATGTTTTGAGAACTTCGTGCGTAGTGATCGATACGTTCCCTTCACCGTTTTTCCATTGCTTGTAGTAACAATTATGCTACATAGATGGCGGTGTCGGTTCGCGCGCAGCGCACCAGAAAATACTTGCACCTTCATAATTATCATGTAGAATAAGATTACGAATTCTATTTGACAATCTGATATTCATAATAATTAGTTCAATTAAATAATGAATTTTGTATTACGTTTAAATATGACCAAAAAATCCGTTAGTATTCCTACAAACAACACTCGGTGCTGTATTGTTGTCTGGATTCCATAATGTGAAATGGTTTTTAAAATGTGGAAATGAACCACACTTTCGTTAAAGTGCTGCTTTCAGTCCAAATCATATTATTGTGCAACAATAATGCACCGTTGGGCCTTTTAGGTCTCTATGCCCGAACCTGTTGCTGGCACCAAAACTGATTAAGCTTATAACACTGATTTATTACATTATATGCGACTGATTACTTGCACTGGTCTTCTCTTAGGCGAAGGTTTAAACGAACATTTTCTAAAACTGAACATTTTGAACAATACTTTCCGTTATATATGCACATTTCTTTACGGCGACTTCCCGATCCGATGTAAAAGAATGGTGGGTAAGTAATGAATTATA
Source organism: Hyposmocoma kahamanoa (assembly GCF_003589595.1). Taxonomy (NCBI): domain Eukaryota; kingdom Metazoa; phylum Arthropoda; class Insecta; order Lepidoptera; family Cosmopterigidae; genus Hyposmocoma; species Hyposmocoma kahamanoa. The sequence continues at coordinate 1,004,527 of NW_020655740.1, read as the reverse complement.
ACACGCTATTGGTCAATTTGCACTTTGAATTAAAAATAGTTTTCAGTGACATATTGGAGTGACCTATACCCTCGGCATCTGGGCCTGTTAACCCTTGCCTGGTAGTGGATGCTAAGTACGAAACGAAGGTTCGTACTTACATTGTGCAACTTCAGAGCGCGTCAATGTAAAAGGAAGCCTTTAGTACACAGTAATCTTTGACAGACATGCCAGTCTCAATGCAATTAGCATGAATAGAGTGCGTGCGTAACGAAAAGCGGGCGCGATTAAAATTTTAATGCGCATGATTTATTTAGCTCCCCGACTGCGTCGCCTGCGCCCGACGCCCGCTGATTATGAGCAAAGAATATTTACCTGTGAGAATTTTCCGTTTACCGTTAATACCGAACGAAGTGTGTACTCTAACGCTACAATGTGACCAGTCTACGTGAAAGGCTTGACTGAATGCTGAACTATAATGCTCGTGTACACGTCGCATTTCGACTTCGTAATTCATTCGAGCCTTGACCTTTTAAGCTGTATTTCGCTTATATCCCGAGTGTGTAGGAATGCGCCGCCACTATGCTTTTCGTCTTACGCGACTCTCTAAGCTCGGTTGGAATCTGTGCAGCGTTGTTTCGCAAGTGGATTGAACTACCACGCTGACCGACTCGACATTTTTCACCTTGTCACACGAGGACATGTTTCTCTTCGACGTAGGTAATTAACTTTATGTTGGATTGCCCCGGGTTGACGGCTCGCATTGGCCTGTGTGCCTCCAAAATTTGTGTGAGGCGTATGCGCTCCTTGAGTACGGGTTCGTTTTCTGCAGATTACGCAAAACACTTTTATTTTAACACTTAATTTTATTATACGTAACTTTAAAAATCAATTTTAATCTGACAAACTTCGTTATTAGCTATGGGTATAATTGAATATTGTAAATCAAAGTGGAATTCTGTAAAGTTTGCAAATAAATAATACGGTTTACACTGTAAACTTTTCAGCATGATTTTGCCGTTCCATGTAGTTGAATTCAGACAAACAGAAAGTATTTGGAAACAACATTTATGAAATCAAAATATGTGGGTGCCCGTGCTGTCAAGACACGTCTGTAATTTTGCTAAAAGCTCATTCATTTCTTTGCGGCAGGGAAATGTAATAATCTAAATGGCAGAAAAATCGGTAGGCACTAAGTCAGGTGAGTACGAAGAGCTCGACTTGCAGTTCCGGTAAGGTGTAGATGTAACGGTGAAGACCAATTCACTAGCCGGTTTTTATTTTGCGAGTTATTGCTATTGGGTTTTCGCGATTGCTGCATGTTGGAAAAGAAACTATTGTTTTCGGAGCTACATCACGTGTATTTTTTTTTCGAACAAACCTACGTTTCGGGACCTTTGCAGGTCCCTTGGTCACATTTGATATTTGACATACTTTTTGATTAACAGCCTGCGGCACGGCCTAGGTCAAGCAAAATTGACGTTGAAATGTTGAACGAATGTGAAGTGTGGGCGGAATACGCTGAAACAAACTAAATAAATTAGCGAACGTAAGTAGTAAATCAGTATTTGCTTACTTGACATCGGCTACGTTGAAACTCGTCGAGTTTTTCCTTGCCTTTGCTTAGCCATTCCGAGTGTTGAACTATAAGTACGTTGGGCGCACACGTGAGACGTTAGCAGGCTTGCGGCGGTGGGCTGCAACTAAATCCAAGAACAACACTTGTTGTTGTAGAGCATGTGCGCTGTGGTCACGGCTCTAGGCCCTCTATACTTTTGTTCTACTCGTCGTGCCGTGCGGTGGCTGACCGCGACGACCGCGACGACCGCGACGATCGCGACGATCGCGACGGCTAGATTACTTCCGATGACGGTCGAATTCTACTTTACTACTAAAACACAATGAATAATACCTATCAATTATTTCTGAAGCATGTTCCATATTATTTTGAATTTATGTGGGAAATTTACTTTGAAATTTGTTATGAGCTTTTCGTGATGAGACCTGCACGTCGAAGAAGGTTCACAGCCCTCGGGAAACGTGTCAAGTCCCCAACCCGCATTGGGCCAGCGGGGTAGAACTAATTAAACATACTAAATAGTACTGCAGTCTTATGTATGCTTGGGATTTTTCATCAGAGGAAATATTGGATCCCAAACTGGTGGCAAGGGGAAGCCATCTTCCCTATTGAAATTGGGATGTTTTTTAATTTCAATGGTCTCTCGCAGCACCCTAGATAAAAGTTTAAAATTTACTATTTCATACTAACTCTCCAGGACCTTCTGTTGGACCCTGTCTAAAGGACTATTCCACCGGTTTCTATTATTTTAGATGTGTCAGCTTATGAACTGTAAATAAAAAATGGAGAAGAATAAAATTTTAAAAGTACACAGTGTAGTAAAGAAACCCTTTTCTTATGATACCACACTTGTTCGCTTAGTGTTCCATCCCCTGTTCACAATCTTTAACGTGGATTTTCAAAAAACAATGAGACATGCTTTTGTACATTTCTTATTGGAATTTCCACACAACAGGGTTTAGGTCCTTTCATCCCCTTGCGGAATGAACGTGGAAAAATCCTTTCTTTTTCGATGATCATTGTAAAGTAGGTTCCGTAGTCAAATATTTCATACTTGTAACTTCAGCAGTTACGCCCGAGCGTTGTTACGTTGGCCAGGACTTATTCTTTTGTGTATTTACATTATTAGATCATTGTAAAGTGTTGGTGAGTGAAAGATGGAAATATATCCCTAAACGTGGACAAATAATAATAATTAAAATATGCTTATGTATCAAAACCACGGCTGATGGCCGCCGCAAAGGGGGTGCGGGAGCTGGGCTCGCAATTGACGTGTTGTGTTGCGGCGTTGCGCAACAATTTGCGAAAAATTCCAAAAAAAGAGACGGCAAAAGTGATAAAGGCTTAGTAGACAAAGACTGCTACCGTAATGCAAACCTTCAAGATGTCTGGGTATTACACACGTAATTTTAGAACTAGTCACATTTTATGAAGAATATTAAACGTTGTTTGAATGTTAAACTTTGGGGCACAACGCAGGATACTCGAATTTCAAAATGCGGCATGCGTTTATATTAACGAGAGCATCGTGTAGGTACGCATCACGTGCTGAGTCTCGTGATACGTAGACGCGGGCGCTGGCGACGTTACGCAGCGCCCCTTCACTCGATATATGCGCGCACACGAGCTCGTCATTTCGTGTCCTGCAACCCCCTCTCCCGAACCCTACCACACACAGAGGTTTGCTATGAATAACTGTCGCCTGCAAGCCGAGCCAACATTTTCGCACAAAGAATGTGGATAACTTCATTTTTCCCTTTTCGTATTACATCTACTACTACTGGCTTTTAAACAATTTCCATTTGAAAATCCGACACGCGCTGATTAGTAACGATTTTCAGCCCTCGCAATGCTACGCAAAAATATTTCAAGCACCAGTGCGTACGACAAGGGCTTTTATTCGACGGAACAAAGCTTGAAATGCCTATCGCCATCAGTAGTTTTTGCTTGAAATAAGTCAGAGTAGCGCAATGGGGCGGAAGTGTGTTTGCGGCGAGCTCGCTAAGTGCCGCGCCAACTGATGGATTGCAGGCGCGGGAGCATGACCACCGCTGGGTCCCACCACCGACGTGTTGTAGTGCACGTAGATAAAGGGGCGTAATTATCCCCTTCAAATACAAGCGAGTGTCTCTACAATTTTCAAAAGCGAGCACCCTTGTATTTCCGAGAGCTTAATTCCATTACAACTGAGATAGTTAATTGTGCATTTAAATCTAAACGGGCAGTCGTAAATTGAGTTATTCATAACTGCACGCTAAGCGCACGTCGCGCGCGTCTCGTCCGTCGGCAATTTAGCAATTACTTCTGACATAGACGTTGTTAAATGCAGCTGATAGCAGCAAAATCGCATTTGCGCCTGCGCTCTGTAGCACGCAACGGAATCGAAATAAGAACGGATATGTAAAGTGGTGGGAGGGGTCGGGTGAAAAACTGAAAGGCTCGAAGCGGATTGCGGGCGATCGCAGCACTAACGAGCTTCGCCCTCACCGCGTCTCCGCAACTGGAGATATCCTCGATATCAAAAGGTATGCAATCAATCTGATGATTCCAAGTGTAATTTATTTTGTATGAAGTGAAGCTACTTTGAATTTCAACAGCGATGTGGGAAATGCAAATCAGTGATCGATGGTTTGCTGCAAATCGGATGACTTGGTTTTTTATTCAAATTCTCTGTCAATTTGGGACTATTGTTTAAATAGCGTGGATTCGGTTTTTTCTTGTTTCGCAAACGCTACAATAGTCGGGATTTCAATACTTGAGTTGAATTCACACATTCGTTAGCAGCCATTGTTAAGCCCGCCTATTACGCAGTACTGACTTCTGTTTCATGTGAATGAGAATAGGCGACGAATACTTTCAGGTGTTCACACACCCGCCTCTTCTGCACGTAAATAATAGTTGTACATCATGTAGTGCGTCAATCGCTTGAAATTGTTCTCGTTACAAAATGTTTATTTTGAGAGTATGTGAGCCTCTAGCGACGCAACGATTCACCTTGGTTCTGAACCAGACGCGGGTGAATAGGCGTAGCTCTAGCTCTCATCGCGAAGTGACGGGCAACGATAACAAGCCGGTGTTTCTCTCCCGCTTCTCCTATTCGGTTTCAGACAGGCCTTGCACATGGCCGATTGTATGCATTCGATTGCTAAGCTCGTGCGCTAGTGCTCTAAGTGCGCTAGTCGTGCTAACGCAGCGCTTAATGATATTAATAATTCAGCTAAACAAATATGGAGGGCGACGAACTATGAACCGCATGAATTACGTACGCTCTATCTGACGCTCACGTCGGCCTGAGTCAAAACCGTACGGGCGAAACGAATGTGCGCCGATACAAACCGATTCGGCTATTTAATGTCACCGAATGCAGCGCCCGTGCATACTAACCAACATTAGGTTTTCTAGCCTCTCGGATAGAGCCGTGTGCTGCGCAGCTACATGTTGTACGAAATTGGGTTCTTTAGGTAACAAGATCCGGTAACTGCATCAGGAATCGGCCACGACAACCTAACTCTTGCGGCCAGGCTTCTGGGTACGGACTATTAGATAGGTACTTCGTGCCCGACGTCGCGCTCGGCCTGCGCACCGTTGCGCAACACTGCTTTTGTACTTTGATTACGTTCACAAAACTGATTCCAATTCAGAGATAAAATAACAATTTAATGAACGATGAGAACGAACTTTGTTGCTGTTGTAATTATGAGTACTAACTATGAATACTTCTTGCTTCAGATTCCTGGTTACGTACAATATCAAGGGCAGTGCTAGTGCCACGTCTCCCTTTGCAATGGATTGCGCTGTTATATCGTCGTCGGTCGGTAGGCAAAAGTGCTACGGACCACAAATTTAATTTCAGTGGGTCGTCTACTAGACGTCGCTTCAAATGTTGTCTAAACTTCCAATTGATGTGCTTAGCACAGCTGAACCGTTTCTTAGAGAACAGATGCATCAAAATGACATTTTGCTTTGGGGTAATGCCGCCGATATCAATAGAAGCTTTGTCCTACAGAAACGTGCGGCGGTTGGGGCAATTTACAACCTGGGCCCCAGATATTATAGGAATAGTATAGTAGAAGTATATATAGGAATAAAAGTAAACTAGCTGTTCTTGACAGGCGTCTTCACAAAGTCACAAATCCACTTAAGGGGCAATGTGTACGCTTCTATAACAAGATTCCGATTGTTGAGGTTTAAAACTAGTGAAACAAAAACTTTGTACTAAACGTATTTGGATGACAAAAATCCGTGGTAGTAAACCGTTTAGCTCATGGAGGTGATATCGATCTCTGATGTTTGAAAACAAAAAAAATATTGTAAATGTTGAATGTGCACAAACGTTATTTACAATGAGCAACCTCTAGAGTTTCTTACTCATTCTTCTCAGGGGAATCTGCCTTACAAATGAACGGTAGAGTTTAACCAATGTGACGATTTGAAGTGTAATAATGCTTACCTATGAAATATAGATTATTTTGATTTTGATTTGACTGAGACCTACAGAGTTGTACTTTTTATCTAACCCGAACGAACGTGGATGCGTGCGTGCAGATGAATGTGGTTTGCTCATTAGAGAAGTGTGGCGACAGTGGCAACCAGGCGCGCCGGCACCGCCCGCCGCGACGTAATCACGTCGACCCACCACTGATGAAAATGCTCTTTAGCTAATGTGGACACTCGAGGTCACACGCAAGAGAGAATATCAAATGATATTCAGTAACAGTAGAAAATTTGGTGGGTGCAAGTGTTAAACATTACTTTATGTAAATATTGCAAATACATAATATTCGGCACATTTTCGGCAGTTAGTGGTCACTTCTGCAGCCTCTTTCACACCGGCGAGGCGAGACGGGGATTGAAATTTGTATGGAAAGTTTTAATTCTCTCCTAGCTTATCTTCGGTGGCAATGGTCTGAATTGACGAGGACAGGCGAGGCGAGAACTGAAATATTTGTTGATGTAATATTGCTGCCTACATAGAGTAATAAACTCTGCAACGGAAGCACGATTTCTCGCTTGCGAATCTTCACTGTCCATAACAACAGCGCGAGCTCGCGAGAGGTCACGATAGCTATTAATGTCAATTCAACAACTTTTGGTGGAAATAGGCCGGCGAGATTTCAATTCTCGTCTCGCCTCGCCGATGAAAAACCACCTTTAGTCCCCTTAGCAAATGCAGTTGTTGTCTGTTCTGGCACAGCGACCAAATGCTGTACGAGATAATTAAGCACTTGATTCGTTTGCCGTTGGTCTGTGCTGAATTAGTCCCTTTTGTGATACGCGGTTATGTTTAACTTTTTCCAAAGAATTTGCTTACAAATACATACACTTGATATGTCTCAGATTTTATTGTAACAAGATGAAGTCTTGTAATTCTTGATGAATTGCGGTATGACGAACTGAGCCGTTTGCGAAATAGGTCGCGGAGGAGTAATTACGGCGGGTAATTGCGATAATTTATAAGCAGACAATGCTTCTGCTTCTGTTACATTTATCCTTGAATAGGACATCCTGCATCTACGACGCGAACCTGTTGGTTTACCTTACACACTCCGCAATTATGCGCCGCATTAATTAAAAAGTCCCCAATTACGTGGTTTGGTCAAAGGATTCCTCGTATCAAAGGGACTTAATCCAGTATCTTTATTTCGGACCGTGACAGGCACTAGGTTCGGGTCGTAAGCACGGGGGCGGCGCGCGGCGGCCCTCGGCCTCGGGCGAAGCGAAACCGCAACTTGACCACGCATCAATATACTCTTTCAATACCTGTGTGTTATTTGACATGTATCTGTTGATAGCATGGTAATCGAAACTCCATTATTTTCAATAATAATGGACTATTTAACATCTCGCCCACGTAATTAAAAAAGCGGTTGCGCAGACCGCGTCATTCGTTTTAATTAACGAATTCGTCCGTATACGCTAATTGGGAATGCATTTGCAAATTAGCAATTTATTTATATAATACCGCAAATATTACCGCGGGCTCTCGCGACACTCGCTTTAATAAATGTAAATAACCAAACCGCGCTTCATAACGCTGTAGGTACATCTGAAAGTAAATTATTTGCTAAAATTAATGTAACTTTCAACTGCACTCCAAGTTACGCGAGTGTGAACAAATTGCTGGCGCACGGCCTCTTGACCGTAAGAGGCCTATGCGCTCGGCGTATTGTAAGCGCGCCGCTGCAGTCGCGCGTTATCTGCGCGTATAAAATACGCCGTGTGCGAAAGCATAATAATTCTTAGGAATAATTTTCTCAAATATTGCTTTCCTTGCTAGGATCATTCCGAGCTATTGGCGGTAGTGTATTTTTTTTATAATACTAAGTGACGAGACGAACAAGTAGTGCGCCTGGTGGTAAGCGACACGGCTGTACTTAACAGTTGCAGTGCCACTCAGAGCTTTAAAACGCAAAGATCGGAGGGGCACTGCCACTGCACCCGTACCCTGAGACTAAGTGACTATAAGTTGACAAATCCCATGTGCCTGTAATTTCACCAACACCTTTACCCTTCAAAACCGGAACGCAGTAACGCTCACATTACTGCTTGGCGGCAGAAATAGGTAAGGCGGCAGTACTTCCCTGGACGAACTCTTTCCCAAGGAGCTCTACTGCTATTAAGAATCCTACCTCTCTGTACCTTCGCGACCTCGCAAGCTCAGCAACTAGTTTTATTCTAGAGGCACTACTCGGTGTGGTCAGGCCCGAATCAATTTACAAAAGTTCCTTTTTTCACCGGTAATCGAACCCGGGAGGTACTACACCCACGTTGTTAAACTGCAATGTTCCACCGAGATTGTGAATTGATACTAATTATTACATATTGTAGTAGTACCAATGTTGTTCGACGAAGGCGGGTACCGTCGACTCATAACAGCTTCGCAAGTTCGGGCCCTGTTAACCCTTAGGTACACCATAAGTGTTAATCTCGCTAATAGGCCATCTTAGTGGTATCGTTCAGCGAGTGGAAGGGGTTAGCAAATTTAACCGATGAAATGTTTTTATGAACTCATATAAGAACGGGCTAAATACTGCAATGTTGTAGTTGTAGCAAATGCAGAATAGACCTTTGGATTGTTTCTTATAGTGACAGGCATAAATAAAAAATAAAAAATCAAGAAAACATCGATTCGAGCGTTCCAAAACATTCGCTATCGCTGTTGTAATGTTTGAATGAAAGTGGATACGACAATTTTGTTTCCGAGACGGCACCTGTATATGAATGCTGGTTAAAACTAAATTCAGATTCCGTTGCTCCCAAGAATAGTGGCCCTAAACGAAATAGTTTTTATTAAATAAAAAAATGCTATAAATCGTTTGAATAAAACAATGCTCATTCCATAGGTTTACATCGTCGGCTTTGCACGCCATACGCGCCGTATGAATTTTGTGTTTTTGAGGTAGGCCGCTATTTTGGAAAGCTTAAATAAAGCCGTAAGTATATTTTTATAACAGCACTGAGACAATATTTCAAAAGTACAATATTATACAGCACTTTGGTAACAATAATAAATATTGTAACCCTTATTTTACCATCGTATATCACGCCTTTATTGCAGTACTCGAGAAGACTCCGAAACAACAAGGACAGAGCTGTATCCCATTGTTGCTATAGTGATTCAATACTTCTTCTACAGCAGCGCGTAGCAAAACCTATAGGGCTTGTATTAGTAATAGTAGTTTAATTCCAATAATTACAATTATTAACCGACTTCAAAAATGGAGGAGGTTCTCAATTCGCTGGAATATTTTTTTTTGTATGTATGATACGCGATAACTCCGGTATTTGTGAACCGATTTTCATGATTCTTTTTTTGTTGGAAAGGGAGTACTTTCATAGTGGTTCCATTTCATTTTGAAGAAAATCATCCACCTTTAAGAGTGGCTGTTCACGCATGAAGATTCATTTTTATAAATATCGCCTGACTTTAATTTAGGAGCAATTATTTTAATGGTTGATTTTGCTATTTCTCCAATTCAAGGCGTTTTTCTCTCAATATACTTTGAGTAGTGAGAACCGATTTTTATTATCTCCAGTGTCAAGTCCTGTATAGTGGCGAACTAGGGGATATTTCAATACAACTTGGCAAATAGACGTAATTCCACGTACTTTTGAGGTCGGTTTTTTTAGGACTCTGTACTGAGATTATTTGAAATTACTAATGGACCTAAAATCCATGGACAGAACATATTATAGATTTTATTAAAAATAAGGTAGTCGCAGTTTCACTATATATGGCTCTACACACCTGGTCTGGTTCTCAAGCAGTAGGTACATTAAAGTATCCACGATTCTCGCTTGCAATAGCGAAAGACCCTTAAGTGATATCGCAGTGACCTTTGCGTTACTTTATTACGTTATGAAGGGTACAAGAACCACTGCTATGACAGTGAATACAATGTCACGACGCAATTATAATACATTACGACACTGAAACGTCCCCCATAGAGCTACAATAACACGACTTCATCACTTATTGGCGTCATAACTGCGCCGAACCTCAGTTGTGCTACGTTTACAACGTCGTTACAGGACGCCTATTAGTGCTAACGACAAACAAATGTTGTGGCAAAGGTTTTTTTTTACAAAGGAGACATTTTTGGCACTAATACTGATCTGAGTGTATTTATCTACCTAAATGATTTTTTTTGTGATTTTTTTTTATATATCGATGTTTAGTCAATCGGGCTTCCAGTCTCTTAGTCCAGTACTGGTATGTTATAATAATAATAATAACGCTCACACTCAACATAGCCCCGCACTAGGGAAACCCTGTGTTGCGGGTGCCATGGACACACACATAGACAACCACAAATTACACCCAAACTCACGAGAGAAATAAATGTAGGCCGTACAAATATTTCTCCCGGCCCGGGAATCGAACCTGGGACCTCTGCGTGGCAGTCCGGCATGGTAACCGTTCGGCCACGGAGGCAGTTTGCTGCCATCTTACTTATCTATATATTTAAGATAAAATCGTCACATCAACAATAATAAATTACTACATTTACAAAAATAAGAAAACTTAATATGAACACTTTTAAATATCATGTGGTAAAGTCAACTGAGGCGTAGTAGTCTGAAAGTAGTTACTTTATTTAATCCCATGAGCGCGAATTGAAACGTGTTAACGCTACTTAAAACACAAGTTTTGCGTGGATGCGTGCTGCCAAGTGGAGTGAGTACGCCCGCGCGACCGAATTTGACTTGACTAGCCGCACATTTGCGGGGTCGAGGCTTACAAAAATTCCTTAATTGTACAAGGACTCATAAAATAAGTCCGATACCTTCAAACCTACCCACGCCTGTAATTTATAAACAGAAAAAGGGTTAAGCGTTCCTTGTATGGTGCTTGATACAGCTGGACAAGAACGATGCTCACTTTTTCTCAGAAGCAGTGTGACATGATTATGGCTGCTGTGCGCGGCTCAATAACGAGCAGTCCCATATTTTTTTTTTAATATCAAGTGACGGGAGGAACAAGTCTTGCGCCTGATGATATGATGATGATGATAACGCAAATATCTGAGGGGCACTGCCACCTAGCCTGTCACCCTGAGACATAAGTTGATAAGTCTCGTGTGCATGTAATTACACCAATTTGTAACATAAGTTTTGTTTATAGTGAGCCTCCTCTTGGTTGACGGGAAGGGCGTTATATAACCTGTGCAACCAAGTTCGCTCATTGTCAGTCAGGTCCTGACCCTTCACTTGAAGATCAGCCCGTTTGCATATACTTCATCCGATTCTCAAAGGCTAGTTCGTGCTTGGGTGAGCTGCTCCGGGTGCACGTACAGCACCCTTCCTACTTTCCGGACAGGTACCCGAGCTGTTGGCACGCTCACTTCCCGTGGCAGCAGCAGTAGTTCAGTCTGTCGCTAGCCGGCCGCCTCCACGCCCGCGCCGTCTCCTCGGCCGCCATGTTCTGCCACAGAGCCGTTGACTGTCTTACTTTTTTACTAAGTTGCTTAAACAACTAGAATTATTTTTACGCGTTATGCACGTCGTATGGTGTGTGGCCGTGTTTAGTAATGCCTACTTCTGTAGTCGTCTGGCAACATGCGTTCCGACCGCGGTGTGAAACGACTACGCAACGTACGACTTGCATGTGTTGTGTTCACAAAGGAAATGTATGCAACAAACAAAAAATGTTTGGCAGTACTTGTAACTTTTTTCTTTAAAAAAAACCGACTTTGCCAAGTTTTATTGAAATCGGTTACCGGAAAGTGCTCGAAACCGGATTCATCCCTTAGCTTGCCACCCTTACAGGTGGAATATTTTCTTCAAATTTAAATGGGATCAATACTGAGGTAAACTCTTTCCAACAAAAAAGAGTCATCAAAACCGGTTCGCAAATTCCGGAGTCATCGCGTAACACATATACAAAAAAAAGAAAAACGGACAGTCAAATTGAGAACCTCCTCCTCTTTCCAAAGTCGGTTAAAAAACAACAGTTTCAAGTACCTGGTAGAACAATGATTCACAGTATTTGATTAAGAAATAAAATATATGTAAATTCGAACAAACACGTTTTTAAAAGTAATGTTTATTCAATCAAATATGTATACACGTGGTTTTGCTATTTTGGAAGGGATAATTACGATAGAATACTCGGGAACGAGAATGTCAGTCTTACAACTCATTTTCGACCCATTCGCTAAACTGTTTTGCTTGTAGATAATATACCTGAATTGCGTAAATAAACGGTAGGCGGTAAGAGCCGGATCACGAGACTGTGCTGAGTGGCGACGAGCTTCAATCTGCAACTCCTGCAGACAGTTTGTTCGCTAAGGGAGTTACCAGACTTATTAAAGCAGGGTCGCTTTAAGCCGGTCAGAAACAGCCTTATGTCCGCGAACTCAAGAGCGAAAAAGACGGTGTGCGTTTCGCACCGGTTTCTACGACGCGGCTCGACACAGAATTTTCGATCGCATCGACGACAGCTGATCGGCGGAATCGACACTCAGACGTCCGCGTCGGCGAACAAACGGTAGCATCAACGCCCGAATGTCCGCATCGATGCCCGAACCATAGCGTTGGAGTCCGCAGGCTGTGTCAACAGCCGGATGCTCGTGTAATATTTTTTTTAAATAGCTTTTAAAATTATTGCATTATTAAATAACTCGTGCAAAAAATGTAATACAAAGTGCGATATCTAATAGCGATATCATGACTTTGGAATAGTAAAACCAATCCAAAAAGCTCTGTCGTCGGTGCGCTTTTGTGGGACAATTTTTGCGTTCGCTGTGTAATGTTTTTTGCTTTAGATTTTTACGATTTTCAAAAATTATTACTCTCAAAAATTTATGACGGCGGCGGCGCTGCGTCGGTGAACGTCCGGCCGCGTCAGCGCGCAAACGGCTGAGCAGTAGGCACGCGAATTAAGCCAATCCCGCGTTAATATGTGTTGTGATTCCCTAAAAGGAGCAGCGATGACGCTCGGTTGACTAGTTGTTTCTCTGAGAGTCTTGTCGTTGGTCGTCCTCGTTTCTTCATAGTAGCGGTAACTTGTCATGGTTTTATCACAGCCAGAGAACCAAATAGTTACGTGTGTCTATTTTCGACTCTAATTGGGCTTGTGGCCCTGGTTGAGCCACTGTGTTGAACTTTGCGATTATCACAGAGAATCTAATCTTTTTGTCTGTAGTAATGATACGGTTTCAAACTCCTTCACATCCGTGCCGATACATGCGGACGATATTCATTTTTATTTTGCCGATTTGGCGCAAGTTGGTTTGTATTGTGAGCTCAGTTGGAAGAAGCTGTGGTACTAATTCCTTCTTAGTAGTTTGCGAAGGGTTGGCCCCAACAGTGGCTCGCACCTAGTTGTCGTTCACCTTCAACTTCGTCGTCAGGCGCCATGTTGAAAATTTCCACTGCCGAATGAGGCGAACTAAAAATCCACTCCACAGATTAAAAAACTTAGTATTCAGTTGTTTGCGCTTCATTAGTGGCACATCGGAACTCGTATTAAAAAAACTGTCCACTGTTGACCCGTAAGCCGAAGCAAAATTAACTAAAACGAAAAAAAACAACACCCAAATCTTCGTAGCCTGAACGTTTTATTTGATTTTAATCAATTGACGTTCAGGTGGCCAGAACTACTCTTAAAACTATACAAGAAAAAATCGACAAAGAGGATTCGTCGAGCTTTCTACCATAAAATTTTAAAACTATTTACGGGTGTGTTACGTCATGTTATTCATATAACGGAGCATTGATTGTGTTGAAAAAAAAGAATCAAATGTACCCTACGGTGTTAGTGCTACAAGTTTTGTGTTAACAATTTTCCTCCGGTATCAAATAAGAAATTGAAAGGAAACGTATATTAACACCGCGGGGTTCGGTTCGAAACGACGAAAGGGGGGCCTTTTCTGATACTCCTAGTATCCACAGGTAGGTAAGTTGCAACAAGTAGAGGCACTCAGCCTTCGGTGAGCCGTTGCGCATTCCCGGCGGCGGTGAGTGCGCCATTCTATTGAAGCTTTTCAGTCGGTCAGCATTCACCGAGAACTAACGAAAAACTCCCTTTCACCAACGCCCATTCATTTTCTTTCAGATTATGAATTTTCATATTGCTTTTCACTAGATACTTTCCGAATACTTTTTATATTTTTTTTTCATTGGTCTGTGGAAAGGCGTGTTCGCGTGAATAGACACTGTTAAAGTTTAGTGAACGAACATTAAAATAAGTGGAAGACATGTACTTCAAGTAGCAGCACTAGTATCTACCTGTACTCTAGACTGAAGGATCGTAGTGAAACGGCTCGCTCGCAATCTGGGCGCAGCTCATAAAAAGATTATAGTGCTGGGCGCCGCTTTACGGCCGTCGCCGGAGGTGCGAAATATTATAATTTATTGCCATTATAAAAGGACTCCCTTGCATTTTTATAAGAAATGCATTCATAGCGGACTTGGCTATATGTCATAAGAAGAGAAACGGGCGTCAGTTCGTCTAATATTGTTCTAACGTACTCGTACAAATATTACAAGTCCTAAACAATTAACACGCGGGTGAAGGTCTCGGACGCTACGCAAAATATGTATGAATCGACTGGTAGTTAGTGGGTTACATTCCATAACCCAAATAAACAAAGATTCGCCTCTCTCGCTGCAAATGAGCAGCGTAGATTGTTACTAGTTACGGGTTTTATTGTCTTTCATGTCGAAGTCTTTGGTTTTTTGTACCGAAGACGATTCACATACCTTGAAAAACGTGTCTTCACACTCCACCCCGAATTGGGCCAACGTGGCGGACTATCGCCTAAACTCTATTCTCTCTCACAAGAGTATATCCACGCCTAGCAGTGGGACGTACAATAGGGTTGATGAGAGGTCATCTTATCGTTTACAGTATAAAGCTTGCCATCGTGGTGAAAGGATTGCCAACCGCGTAGAATTCTTATATAAAACAAACCACCCAAGCAGGGCGTGTCCTCACGTTCGAGATGGCAGCCACATGTGCTTCTTAGCCGCCTCCGGGTACATCACGCTCAATGCTCATCGTAACATTTGCAGTCAGAGTCGAATAACTGCGCTAATGGCCGATAAGCCAGAGACGTCCGTCACAAACCACGTCTACCGATCGAATAAAGATTCGGAAAACATAGAGGTGTTTATATAGACACTGAAGTAAAGTTTTATGTTACTACCTTGAACCAGAGCCAAACTATTAAAAATATGTCGAGTAAGTGTGAGGACATATTTCTGTTTCACCGAAAAGGTTATCTAAAAGCCTTTGATAATTATAGTCGGGTAAGAATGCAATAACTTCGCGTCTAGAGTTAGAAACTGAAAAATGCCGTAAATGTAGTTTTTGAAGCCATTGCACAGCAATTGAATAAAAGCGAACCATTAACGTCAAACAATAGCTATTTTACGACATAAAATAGAAAAAACTAAAACGTTATTCTTTTTTACAATCCCTCTGATTAAAATTGACACTCATCACTATTTTTTCGATTATAAGCTAAAAAAGCCAAATTTTGCTCAACTATTTTACTGGTTGAGAGTAATGTAATATTTTCTTTTTGTCTCTGTTTAACTGTGATGAATTTGATTTTGCTTCGCCGGGTTGTGACTTATCGGCTGGCATCAAAATACAAGTAGCTGATACAGTTCTGATTCAGCTACAAATTCCCCAAGGACGCGTGAAAATATAAAATCCGTTTAATTCCAAGAAAGTGCCGCCCGTGACTCTGGACGCTTGTTATACCTACTACGTTGCTTTAGACCTGTGGGTTTTTCCGGCGTCGCCGGGTCGTCGCCGTGTCGGGCACAGGCGGCGCGGGTGGTAAACGGCACACACCTCACTCTCTAATGTTTTTCGCCTGAATGCGGATTTTTAGTGAGAAAGCATTTTGCTTACATACTAGGGTGTGCGTTTTATCCGAGTGCCGCGATTCAACATTGTAAGGGAGTCGGCAACGATACTTCAAAGTACGAAAACACAGACCACATAATTCTTCCGTGTACGTAAAGACCTTAAGTTCCTGTGGGCATGTACTCGCAAGCTCTCTTAAACCACTTAGCGTAAAGTGTAATCCCTCTCACTGCTAGTAAGCTAGACCTTCTCTGCCGGCTTTTCCACGCATAAGGATAACGCGTCTGGTCTATTGGCAGATGCAAATTCCTTTTATGTTACTTCTCACAGCGAGGAAATGCAAAAACTCCTCGTTGATATCGAGGCGTCTCTGTCGCGACAATGGCGGGTATCGGCTAATAACTAATAACGGTACATTAATATGGTAATGCGTTGGCCGAACGTCCGCTGGACATTCGCCAATATGGAAATTGCATTTTTTGCTCCATCGCCTCGACACATTACCACGTCCAGAAGATTTCTAAAATGTCACACAGGAAAGGCGGCACAATTGCATCACGAATAACGTCCAGACTTTAACGTAGTTATTCGATCGCGAGTTGCTAATTTAGATTTTCTATTTTAGCTACACTTGGCTGCACAAAAACTGCGGCTCAAACGGGCTTTGTGTGAACCCTGCAATAACACTCGCACTATCTATTGTTACAGCGCGTTTATGCACTTGCGTTTCGGCAATCCAATTTTGACAGGAGTGACCAGCGCACCGCCCACCTCATCCCTTTGTCCCCCGCGCCGCTTGACAATATCGCCAGTTAGAACAGCTTTGCATTTTTGAAGAGTGAACGGCGAGCGGGCGAATGCGGTATGGCGTTAGTTACCCCGTCACGCGGACAGCTTCCATTTAGGATATTTTTATTCTGCCACGTAAAATATTCAGCTATTGCTTCTCACTGGATTTGGCGGTTCAACGGCAAGCTTTTTGCTTGAAAGTTTTACAGATTATCTTCGTGAACTCTCTCATATTAACAAACCCTACATTACATAGATGCGAAATCAAAGGGATAGGTTATTGAGTGAAATTTGTAGGAAGGGACGCGATAGACAGATCTTATCCCCATATTTAGATGAATTCGGTGAATAAATACCTACGGCAATGCAGAACTCATTATAAGACGTAAAGCGACTCGCGAACTTCTAGAGCTATTTCTACAAGTACAAAGTACACAGCGGTTCGAGATAAATAATAGAACAATTAACATACTTGTGTGTTTAGTTTGAATGCTATTGTTGCGGAGTTATTGTAATCGCCTAGACGGCGACGGCGCCCAACTGTGCCACTGCCGGGCACGGAGCTTGGGCGCGGGATAAAAACAACACAGGTCTATTGGCCGCAGAGATTTCGCTCATTGTTATTTATTATCATTATGAAGTTGATCTCTGCTGAGAGTAAAAGTTTGACCAAGTCATTGAATTAGTATCTCGGCGACTTGACGTAATCCCCATCGTGTCACTTGTCAAAAGAAACCTTTAGGTTGAAGCACGTTCTCAAAACTGACGGACTGCATCGGAATGGTCCGCACCGAACCGTACGTGGAGGAGACCCAAACAACCCGCCGGGAATTATTTGGTCTTTTCGATTCGCGTGACAGCTGTGTCTTCGCCGACCGCTGTCCTCCCACGAGAGCGGCATAGAGTTATAAGAAAACAAATTACTATATCAGCTTTTTATGTGTGTTATTTGTGTATTATGAAAAAGAACACGTCTGTCGCATTGAACGTGACTTTTCACGTCCCCATGCAAGAAGGATTCTTTTCTACACTCCACTTTACTGTAACTCGAGTTGCGTATACTTTATGTAATGTAACACGCACGTATAGGAATACCATCACGGTAAGTTGAGTACGCGACTTGACCTAGAAAGATAGGCTATCTGTAATTGAAAACGCGTTATGTTATTATACTTTTTATTGCATGGCGTTAATCAAAGCTTGCGATCGAGGCATTATCGATGGCTGAGCCGCTGCGCGCTCCATTTGGCGCGTGCGGAACAAATGGTCGCAGTAAAGGTTCCAAGGCATATAACGCGCTTTCAGTAAAGAGGTGTCGCCGATATTTCTACTACAGCGTTTTACTCATTTCGCACAGTAAGTGCATCGCGTGAGTTGGGTAACACGGTAAAACTGAACAGCATGTCGCAGATGGGTGAATCGAGTCGCCGATCGCCGAAGCTGAAAGCCCCGTGTGTGCACTTGGCGTAGCGAGTGTAGGCGAGGCCGGCGGCGGTTGTGCAACGAACTGTTCTCCGACGGGCGACGGCGGCGCTGTCGGCGCTTGCGCGGGCTACGCGCGATAATTGATGTGTCATCGCTTCCGTGTTGCTTGCTTAGAAATGTACTGCGGATTGTATCTGACATTCAGTAGTAATACTTTTTGCTTTACACCGAATTGTAAACATCGCCATCTTAACAATTAAAAGGATAATACTCTAATTTCTTCTTCACTCCACTCACGAGGGCTTTCGAAGCGGCAGTAGAATCATACTTTGTATTCACGTATGAACGATTTTTCGTCTTCCAAAAAAAACGAGTGGTTGCAGAATCGCAATTTGATATTGTTATTTATATCAAGTTTGGCTGCAGTCATATCTTGCCGAAGTTACGGATAGGCGCCTAATAGTGCGATTGATGACTTAGCATAAAAGTATACAACGTAATTACCGTAATGAATGTGCTGTCATAGGGTCGCGGCCGTTTAGCCAACTAATGGGCACGTTCCGGCCTCGACGTCATGCGCGCGCGCAGATCAGTGATGCACACGCGGAATTCGGGTGGGTGCGATACGATCGCGCTCTGCATATTTTATCATAACACGTGTAATATACATTGCGTTATTACGTTTGCGTGCATACGTTTGATATGGACTAAACTATGCCCTTTTCCGTGTTACCTACGTACATATACTAACGGGTGTCGGTGATAAGATGTCAATCAAGATGGCAATGTTCTATTCCTCCCCCTGCGGGCCTACTTCCTACTACACATCCATTGCAAACGTTTGGGTAGTCGAGTATTTAGTTCAAACTACGTCAAATGAATTTTACAACCAATTTCAGTAAGTATTTGAACACTGAACTATAAACTCTTTACTCCACTTTCTCCTATTTCGGAAAAATTGTTCAGTTATTTACTTACTGGAGCGGGAAACAAACTTGTTTATGTCGGTGAATTTCGATCTCCTTGTTCTCGCAAGACAGAGTAATGTTAAAAAAATGTTAAATTCCCGCTTTGAATACGGTTTAAGTAACAAGTTAGCAACTCATGCGGCGACCTGATAATAATTTTCTACAGAAAGCTAAAATTGTTGCATCTCTCGAGCGCAAACTTGCAAAAAGCGCGAATGCAGCGCCTTCGGCGAAGTGCGCGGCGCAAGAAGAAAACTGGTTAACAATTCATAGAGATTTACAGTTTCCGTCCCTCACCCGCCTTCCTGGCACTCGTCCGAGTCAAATCGTTTTACATATTAAGTCGTAAACTTTTTCGAATAATTTTTAACAAGATCATGTGATAACTCACGGTCTTCCTTGTTTTCAAACTGGGTATTTACCTATCAAAATTTTTAATTTGAAAAGTAAGAGATTACAATGTTGATGTCATAGTTTGGTTATCTGAGTACTTACAAAAGAAGATCTTTTTAGGGAACCTCGTTTGCGAGCCCCGCGCAGCCGCAAACGATCGCGCACCTATCTCGGTAATCCGCAATTAACCACGCATTAGCGCGTTGATTGGGCGACCGCTCGAATCAATTACACCACATGTAGGTGGTAAGTTTTAAGCGCTGGTGTACAACTAGGAATGAAACCAGAATAATGTTGGACACATAATTGGACCATTGGAGGTATGTGAAATTCATTCTTACCGCCCTTACGCATTCTTAGGTTCCGTCTCGTGCTCAGAACAATAATTGTTCTGAGGTCTCGTGACATTTGTCAACATTGTGACAGCGATAGCGACATCTCGGTGCAATGCTCATTCGCATTGTCCAAACATATCGCGGATGGGTCTTAAGTATTATTACTTACGACTTTTCCCCTTATGCGTCTCGCCACATACTGCTCCGGCCAATAGCGCGGGGTAGAACTAGAACTCGGCGATTATTTATTTACTGTGCTCACTAAGTGCCACTCAAAAGTGTCTTAATTAACCAGAAACTGAGACGAGCTGCAGCGATTACGACGTGGTCTTAATTACAAGCGATAGCGGGAAATGAATTAAGTTTTTGTGAATAGTGACTATTTGGATATCACATTTTGTCACCCTTCATAAACGCGTGTATTCTCCCGGGGTTTTAGCTCAGATATGCTGCCGTCACAAGCATTGTCAAGAAAAATTAAGTGTGGCTAAACTACCCTTAAGGTATTTACCCTTGGGAGATTGCAGAAATACAACTTTAAAGTTGTGAGGTGTAGTAAATAGCTAACGATATTAAGTGCACTCCATCGAGCCAGTAAAACTTTATTTCTCCACTTATACCCGACTTTATTGACTGGCTATGTCCACAGAGCCCTAATACAGGTATTTCATCTTATTAGTTGGTTTGTTCTTTAATAAAGAGAGAACGTGGCGCCTGCATTGATCATACTTATAGTCAGTTAACTGAAGTTGTTAATTATAAGGCCTGTATGGAAACTCGATACCATAAATACGTCAATCAGCAAACCCTCTGCTAGTACAACTGACAGACAACGTTAATTCGCCGCTGAGACGCCTCCGCCGCAGCTATCATGGCCACTAGCTTTGCATTTCCCGCCGCCGCTCTTAAATTCTTAATTAAATAGCAAAGTAGCGCCTTCAGCTCGTTACGGAGCCTCAATTCTATTGAATTTTTCCGCGCCGCGTCCCTTTGTGGCCGCAGCCCTTCTCGGTTCCGCTCAAATATGATAATAGATCCTACTTACGTTCCGCCGCCTAAGTACTTGCAGCAATAAACTTTTCACAATACCACCTTTATTGTTCGAAGAAATCTTACGTTAGTGCGCAAGAAGGAAATAAAATAAAAAATTATCGCTTTCCAGAAAGCAGTCGATGTGTCGGAAGTGTTCGGATTTGTAGTTTAATAAGTGTTAAGTTCGCATGTTTATTTGCGAGATATGAACCCAGCTCTGGGTATTGGGGAGCGTATTCTGCGGCGAGTGTCGGGCTGACGAGGACAGGAATGTTTCAGTGACAAGAGCTCTCAACAGCGGCTCACGTGGTGTTGGCGGAGACTGTTTGCTCTATAATTTACGCTAAAAATCCAAGATGTCCTTTTCTGTCTAACATTAATCTGAAGCTTGGAATGCTCGCCAGTCGCGGCGGCGCACAGTGGGCTGAAAATCGGCTTTCATATACTTAGGGACTTTTATTTTAAAGTGGCTTTTTTTTGCTGTAAATATATTCGGTTCTGTATTACTGTGCTCAAATTTATCAAGCGAGTTAGTTTGACATGAACAGTTTTCATGTCAAATGTTAGTTATTTTTTTTCAAAAAAATTGTATGGAGCTGATATGAAAAATCATTATATCTATGGAACCGCAAGGAAAACAGTAATATTCTTACAGACGGTTATAGTACGAATTATTTGCGATTTGTGGACATACTTCATATAACAGTAAATACTGCGGTTTTTTTTTAAATATGGAAAAAAAATATTTCGGTGACGACAAATTTTAATGCGAAAGACAACAAATGCACATTATTAAGAAGTAGTTACTTAAAAATAGATTATTAGAAAAAAAATGAAGAACAAAATAGTAACAAAAATGAAGAGATTTTTATTTTTATTTTATTTTATTTTATTTTTATTTTTTTTGTCAAATGCCTCTACCAACAAATTCATCAACATGGTGAAATTATTTTTTCAACAAGAAACTTTACTTAAATGATTATGAATAAATGCCATAAAGTTTCCTTTTAACACCTCATGTTTAACACGTATATCATAAATAACATTATGCAAATTAATTTTCTGCATCGCTCTCTTCAGATTCCAGTTCAGTATCCGGATCCAGATTGGAAACGTACAAAAAACAAATCTAGATTGGTAGCAAAACTTGCCATTATAATATTTTACGGTCACAGATGTTAGCAGTTGTAAAGTGTACATTATACTAAATATAAAACATATTTTCTATCTATTTATTGTTGCTTTTTGACCATTAAAATTAGTGAGGTAATTTGAAGTTCCAAAAAATGCTCCGGCAAAATCTAAATCTATTGAAAATCTTGTATTTAGAACTAATTACTCAGCAGTAAAATAAGTTCATGTTTATTACAACCATTTATTTTAAACGGTGATCTAAGAGAGAAATAAAGGTTTTGTATGGTTCTAGGTGTATAATTCTTGTTAAGTGCTAAGCTCTAATTTGCTTTTTACCTAAATTTTATCTGCTAAATAATTGTACGCGTAAAGAACGTGCGTGCGTTTTATTTTCTTTGTTTAAGGACACTATTTTGGATATACATTTTTTATTTTAAATATAGTAAGTAAACTACATTAAAAATTTGATTCATGCCGATCTGGAACCAGACGAAAAGCATTCAAAGTATCAGCTGCTTCTCGTCTCGCGCAACTCGTAAAAGTCGACTGAGGGATTAGGTTAATAGTGTCTTGTGTGTAGGCAACAGGCTGGCAACCTGTCACCACTTACACTATTGTATACACGTCACCCTAAGTGGTTAAAAAATTTTAGTAAGACTGTTATTGACGGAGGATTGTCATCAGCTCCCAAAGTACAGGGCTGCCTTAGTTTGGGAACTGATTGATGGCCTGTCCACTTGCTTTTTTGACAAATTATGTACAACCCATAATTTGTATTTATTTGTCACCTTTTGGTACTTGTTTTACTGTTGTTGTTGTTATAACGAATAAATTATTTATTATTATTTGGTGCACTAAGTTACACAAAAATCGATTTTATCAATTATATCATCCTAACCCAAACATTTGCCCAACGTGGCTTTAGTAACCTTGTGTCACTCAAAGCTCTGCCTACCCCAATGGGAGACAGGCATGACAGTATGTATGTACATTTTAAAAATGTGCATTTGTAATCTTTCGCATTATACTTGTCGGCGCCGAAATATTCTTTTTTGATATTATTTAATAAAAAAATCCGCAGTATTCACCGTTATATGTATGAATTATGCCAAAAAATTGCAAATAATTAGTACTATAACCGTCTGTAAGGATATTACGGTTTTCCTTGCGGTTCCAGAGATTAATGATTTTTCATGTCAGCTTAATGCAATATTTTTGAAAAAAAAAATATTACTAATCAGTTTTCATGTCAAAATGTATATCCAGCAAAAAAAAACGACACTTTAAAATAAAAGTCTATGAAAGCCGATTTTCAGCCCACTGTGCGGCGGCGTGGACTCTTTGGCACAGGTTGCAGTTTAATTTTGTGTAATCTAGTCATTACAACTCGCTTTTCGTTCGCTCCACCATACTTTCCCTGAAATGTAACTTTACACGGCCTTAAAAGCCAGCGTTAAAATGTTAACATACTAATTAAGGTATATATAGTTGGGGTACACTCACACTCATGTCAGCCTGACGCGGCAAGCGAACAGCTATAAGTGAAGACTGAAAATCAGCAATGTCCTTAACGTTTTCGGCCGCACTACTCAATTGTATTTTCTATTAGTCTTTAATTGTTGGGCTTTTTGTGTTTTTTGGAGAAATAAATGTCTTTTTATTTTATTTATTTAGCTACTCCCGGTATAAATCCAATTATACTCCTTGTCGGCACAAAGTGTTAGTTTTGCAACTTAAACAACTGCTCAACTTTCTTACGGATCTCGCTTTACTCGACGTAATTAAGTTTCAGTTTCTGTTCAGCCGCCATAGTTTCGCAGCACAACAATTAATAAGGATATTGTTGCGCTGGCTAACCCGTCGCTTTAGCTTTTAATTTTAATGACAGAATTTCTAAATAACCAGAGCAGCTGGAAGGCAATGGTAATAGGGAACGTTCGATTCGATATTTATTTTTTGTTCAAGTAAAGGCGGGCGACGATCAGTTATGCAATTTAGGTGCAACCAGCCACAGCCGAGCCGACCGTTACGGTTCTGGAATGGCCGATAACGTGCCATTGCGACTGCGACCGCAAAATTCTTACGATCAAATCGATCCCCGAAATGTAAATAGTGCTAGTAAAATCCTCTTTGAGGCGTTCGCAACATTCCTTTTTGTCAGTTGTGAGCTTTTGGGGAAGTTAAAATGAGCCTGAAAATGCGTTGCGGCCGGACCATTGTGCGGGACTCGCGCGAGTGCTGTTTGAATGCGTTTGGTGCACTGCGCTGATCGACGCATTTACAAATTTAATACAATCCTGTGCGTTGGCGAATAAAAAGGACAAATTACCAAAATTCTTGAAATTAATGTACCAAAGAAGTTTTGCAACAACTTCATGTATATTATATAAAAGAATTTAATTGAAGCACCTTTAAACGCTTTTATTTAATGTTGTGACGACCATGTTTTGTATGTCTACTACTATACTACACTTTACTGTATTGTTAGGTACTCACTATACAGGCCGCTAGTGCGGCGGCAGGTCGGAATTAAATACTTTATTGTGACTGCACTGCCGATTCGTCAGTTCCTCCGTTCGTCCATCCGGCGCGGCGGGCGGACGCGTTTCAATTTGGCTTACGACTTTTCACTAGGTCCGGTCCATCGTCCTTTCAATTTATTTGTACAGATATTACTACCGCCGCGGTATGACATCTTGATGGGCGGCTATAGCTGTTCTTAACGTCAATGGTTGAATATGATCGGATCAACGGCAAAGCAAAAGTGCCACGGAAATCATTTCCGAGGATGTCTTTGTTATTGGGGCTGACAGGAGACGTAAGGGTGAAAATTACTTATTGATTACTCGTTATTCGGCAACGAACGTTTCAACTACCAGTATCATTCCTCGCCAAGTAAATAGATACGATTTTTCTTTAGCCGGGTAGCAATTAGCTTGTGGTCGACTTGCGTTAATGACTATCAAAGTTCATGTGCAATTACGATAGACGGCATATACATATGTAAATATATGTATTATGTTACGGAATGTAGTCGTGGCCTCAAATTACCTTGGTCAGGTTGCTCTGCGTCTGTTGACGGGTGTGACGAGATGGTCGATATCACATCAGACGAGCTGTTTTCACTCAGTATAATGATATGTAATATATTTTCAAAGTATATAATATCTCGTGGGATATGATTAATGAGTGATGCATCAACGAAACGAATAATAATAATAGCTTTTTTTAACCAAGTGACGGGACGAGTATGTCGTGCGCCTGGCGGTAAGCGACACGCCTGTGCATAACGGTTGCACAGATCTTAGGAGCACTGCCACTGCGCCTGCCGCCCTGAGAAACACAGTAATGCTGACATTAGTACTGACATGCGTGCATTTTCGACACGGTCCTTATTTCACGTGGCACTGTCCAGCTCCGTCACGCGACAAAGTAAAAGCCGTTACGCGAACCAAACCAGAACACAAAACTTGTTTTGGAATCAATAAAACAAATAATAATTATGATGTTTTTCAAGTGGAAACACAGGGATTTAAAGCGTGACTCAGTCAAATAAGAAGCAACAACTTGAGTTACCTCTAAACGCAAGGCAAAGAACCGTTAAAGCTTGTTGCTAGCATTATTCGCATTAAAAAAGCCTGCTATTAAACAGGACGTACTTATATTATTATTATTACATTTGTGCAACATGTTTTATTCTCTTGTGTGGCGCCTGTGCTACTAAGCTAAGATACCCATCCATCTTGAATGGCCTACATTTTTGCACTAATTGTTTACATTTTTAACCGACTTCAAAAAAAAGCGGAGGTCCTCAATTGACCTGTTTTTTTTGTACATGTTACGCCCGGGTACCAGTATAACCATATTATGATTCTTTTTTGTTAGAAATAGGGTACGTACCTCAGTATTGGTCCCATTTAAATTTGAAGAAAATATTCCAATTCTAAGGATAACAAACTAGAAATGAATCCGGTTTCGCGCACTTTATGGTAACTGATTTCAGTAAAACTTGGCAAATAGATGTAATTTCCCGAACTTTTGAGGTCGGTTTTTTTTTATAAAAAAAGTAACAACTGTACTGTATCTGTTTGCGTCAGTGTACCGCATTAGCCGGAATAGCAGCGACAGAGCGTCGCGACGGCAGTGGCCTGTGCCGGCCAGACGTTGTACTCCGGGCCCTCGGGACGTATTGTGGCGGTCTGTTTGGTAACATCCTGCTACACACCTACATGGGTCATCGACCTCACTCAGCCCATTGTTAACCGATATGTCATTTCACTTTGTGCAACTAAAGGACCTACTAAGGTACTCCCTATCAGTGGCGAAGCCACAGGCTTGACTGAAATTTATCAGGTAAATATCATAAATATTTTAAAGCAATTTACAACATTTTGTGCTTAATTTTACGTGTACAATAATTAACCCATGAAATTAACTGCCTCCGTGGCCGAACGGTTACCATGACTGCCACGCAGAGGTTCTGGGTTCGGTTGCCGGGCCGAGAGAAATATTTGTATAGCCTACATATATTTCTATATAGATTTTAAGACTTTCGTGGTTATTCACTAAATGATTATCACTAGAACAGGTTTCTTACCACGGTATAACTTCTTTTTATTTTCCCGATATTTCGGAACGGTTGCACGTTCC